>NC_047509.1:2198708-2266208 GCF_902827115.2 Pseudochaenichthys georgianus
GACAAGTAGAAATACTGTTGTCTAAAAGTACTTATACATAAAAAAATCTTAATTTAGAATGCTATGTGAGCGAAATAGGTATTAACAGCAAATATACTTTGAGTATCAAAAGTAAAAGTACTTCTCATGACGAAGAAGGTTTAGAGATTCAGATCATTGCAAACCAATCACCAGATGGCTTTTAACAAAATGTACTTATAAATAGAAAAGTTCACACACACACACACACACACACACACACACACACACACACACACACACACACACACACACACACACACACACACACACACACACACACACACACACACACACACACACACACACACACACACACACACACACACACACCACACACACACACACACACACACACACACACACACACACACACACACACACCAAAGTGTATAGTGCATTAAAAGCAGGATCCATTACATCATAAAAAATCAGATGCATAATCCATTAGACTTCCCAAAGCACTGCATTCTGGGTATTCTTTGTACACTATCTACCTTAACTTTGCATAAAAAGAAAACCTAGTGAAAAGGATTTTATTTGTTGTCATATTTTTTTTGCGGGGAATATTTGTAAAGTGGAGCAGCAATTTCAGGTTGCATACATTTAAACAATTGCCTGTGGTTGAACACATAAATCCACAAGTCATTTTATTTACCTGTATTTTTTCATCAAAAATTAATATAAGTTTGTATTAATTAAATATTATATATTGTACATTTTTATTTTCACTTGTTACACATGTTTAATTAAGTGTCTAATGTTTATATCATTATTTGTATTCTATTTTATTTGTAAATTTTCTTGCAAATTTGTAATTTAGCCTAATACATTTATATAATTATTTTAGCTTTATTTTATTCTGAAATAAAGCAGATATCATAAAACCCAATTCCCAGTATTAACCCTTTTTTTTGTGCATTAAAAAACATGTGTGTGAAGAGAAAATACATTTGTTATCCTT
Source organism: Pseudochaenichthys georgianus (assembly GCF_902827115.2). Classification (NCBI taxonomy): domain Eukaryota; kingdom Metazoa; phylum Chordata; class Actinopteri; order Perciformes; family Channichthyidae; genus Pseudochaenichthys; species Pseudochaenichthys georgianus. The sequence continues at coordinate 2,199,691 of NC_047509.1, forward strand.
CTGTTTTTATCTATTAATCCTGAGATTATAGTTATATAGTATATTCTACATGCAGGTCATTGTGTCCATAACGGAGACTCTACCCCCCTCTGCTGGTAAAACAGGGGTACTGTACTGTACTGGGACAGCAGAGAACAGATGGGTGTACAATCAGCCTGTCAGACAAACATACAAACTAGATTACGTCCTTGTTCTTTTAACAGCGCGTCATGTGACCACCAAATTAGGAAAAGCAGTCACATGACGGAGGCAGCAGAGCGCCTGGCAGAGAGCCGGCAGAGAGCCGGCAGAGCTTTAGGCCTTAATCACTCGCTCCATTCAGATAAAAAAGCTCATTCGACTGCAACAAGCTGCCTCTGTCTGTTACTTCCGCTCTTCACAAACATGGGGCTTCGTTCAGACAGATACATGTGGCACCAGTGTTGCAATGATTTCATCCGAAGAAAAGGAATAAAAGACTCACATTCGTTCTGGTAGACGCTCTCCCTGCTCGGGGCTCGAGGGCTCTGCCAGTTGGTCCTCTTTGTGTGACGACTAGACAAAGCAGAAGAAAAGATTCCCTCCTCAGAAACATAAGAGTTCTGGATATAATGTGGCAGCATGTGAACATAATACAGTCAGAGATTAACAGAGGGTAGATAGACGGGGAAATGGCAGCTTCGCCGTATGGACATTATTATTTTTGGAAATATACATATTCTCTTTTATGCCACGATCGATCCCACGTGTCATATCCGTCCAGAGGTGTCAACTTGAGTCACATGACATTCAAGTCAGAATTTAGTCACACATTTGATGACTTTAGAAAAAAAAGATTTTAAACTTGGAATCTAACACCAAAGACTCGTGTTTGACTTTACTTGGACCATAGCATTTTGATTTGAAAACACTCAATGCCTTTCCCCAAGCCCAGAGATGAAATGTTTTTAAAGGACAGCCGCTAATCAATTCATTTCCTGAATCAGCTTATGTTGACGACACTAGATCCGCATCACATCGGGTTGCGGGAGACAACCATAACGAACTATCATTCAACACTGAATGTAACCTTTTATTTGAATAAGGATGATTTTGATTCCATACAAAAATACATGTGCAGGCCGAAAAATAAAGACGGAGACGCATTGTGACCGGTTTTGAACTCTAAATGGAAACAGGATGTACCTGCGACTTCACTGCAAAGACTCGAGAACATCTTGTGACTTGAGAAACAATAACTTGGTCCTACCTTTGCTTAGTCTGGTAATTATAAAGGGACGGTCAGCTTAGTCTGTCTCTAAGTAAGTCTGTCTTTAAAGCTCTCTGATGAACATGTTTTATTCTGATATATTTAGGACTAAACCCACCAGTTTCATCCCAGAGACTATTCCGCACTATTTCTACTACATTCTATTTTATTGTATTTACTTGCACTATTATCTGTTTCATTGTGTTGGAGGAGCCTGTGACCTCAGATTTCCATTGTCAGAACTACACTGAAGCTAAGTACACATGACACTAAAAGCCTTGAATCCTTGAATGGAATCTTGAATTTGCGGGCCGTGTGCAGACCCTCACTCTGAGTAGTAGGAGTCCCCGGGGTCGCTGAAGGCCTGCTCCCAGAGGTCGGGGGTCACTCCTCTGAGCCGCCGGCCGATCATCCCGCTCTCAAACCCTCGACTCTCCCCCCCGCTGCTGGAGGCCCGGGGCCGGCCGGGGGGGCGGTGTGGGGGGGGGACGCTGCTGCTGAGCCCTGCAGAGCCTCCTGCAATACCAGAGACGACCACAAGCATTACAAATCTACACATTAACAGTGATGTTTTTGTGTGCATGTCAATGGTCTGCAAAGGCTCAGATCCATGCGTTGCCTCCAGAAGGAGTTTCTCTCACACACACACTGGTCTACCTTAGAGTCCTTTGTTTACTTCTGATACATAGTGACATCATTGTGGAACACTATTGGCTAGCTGTCCAACACATTGTACGTGCCCCTGGAAAATTAGATCTTTAAATCAGATTTGAAAAAGCCAGCATTGTCTAAAATCTTGTCATTACGTTTCATTTAGCTGACACTTTTATCTCACATTTGGATATTTCATTTTGTTTCAGATTAGTGTGTAATCTTTATGTATGTCTCACCGTCTCAATTTGACTCATTGTTTACTTCTGGAACATAGTGACATCATTGTGTAACACTCGCGCTTCGATTGGCTAGCGCTCCAACACATTGTACGTGACCTTGGAAAACAGTTGGATCTTTGAATCAGATTTGTTTTAAAGCCAGCATTGTCTTGGTTCTTTGTGTCAATTTCCCTCACTTTAAGTCACTTAGCAGATGCAGGAGGTGAACAAGTTCCTGCTGAACCTGTGTTAACGACCTGATGCTGTGCAATCTGATGTCAGGCGAAAAACCCTGAGGTCAGCATTTCTCTGAGGACGCGGAGTGTGTGAGTGTGTGAGTGTGTGTGTGAGTGTGTGACCATGCATGCAGTATACCACCAGCAAAACAGAGAGACATGCATGCTGTCTCCTCTCTGTCCTTGAATCTGTCCTTCCTGATCTGACGTAACCAGGGAAACCACCCACACCTCGGAGCATGACACAGCAGAACTCAGTGTGATCCACGCTGCCTGTGGCTCTGACTCTGGATCTGAGCCCACCTCCATCCTGTCTGCTGCACCACTCTGCCTCCACCTTTCCTCTCAGCCCTGTCCACACCCTCCCTCCATCGCGCCCTCCCTCCCTTCCTCACCTCCTAATCTCCTACTCGCCTTCTGTTCGGCTCCTGTGAACTTGTGAGACTCTCAAACACCGTCTTCATGATTCTATCAGCACACATTGAGATTAAGTGGTTTGGAAAAGGCTGTTTTGAGGTTGTCATGCATTGCCGTTTAATTAATAAGGTTATTTGTCTCCGTTAAATTCATTTTAGTGCTATTGTTCCTGCACACTTTTCCAACATATGTTGAAAACAACATAAACAAAGAACAACTTCTAATCTACTGCATATAAAAGGTGAATAATGTATTTCTATTCCACTACATTTATTGAATAGCTTGTGATATAATGTCTGATACTTAAAAGTACATTTAGCTAATTATATGATATCTAAAGTGACATTTGGACACGTACAAGACATAGGACTTGTACGTGTAATGGAGTATTTTTGGTATTGTTACTTCAGTAAAGGATCTGAATGCTTCCTCTTCCTCTGTCCTTGTCACATGACCCCCCCCCCCCCCCCCCCCCCGACCTTCCTCTGGAGGAGATCCAGCGATCGATGCCCCCCCGCCCCGCGGAGAGTTAGAGCATACTAATCTGCAGATGATTGATTAATGTGAGGATCAGAGACTGAGCTGCAGATGGAGCGCTGCAGGGCTTCTTCTACCAGAGGAAGCCTCAGACCCTTTACTTAAGAAAGTTCCATTAAAAGGTAAATGTATATATGTTGTGATGGAAACTTCTGAAGCACTGGAGACTCAGAGAGACACGGAGAGAGCTGGAACTTTGAGGGCAAACACTGATGGTTTATTTGGAGATTCGGCCGGAGAATTCACAAGACATGTTCTGAAGATCTCTACCCCAGACCCATGTATTTAGCTGGTTCTGAGAGAATAATCAACATTGTGCATAACAAGATAAAGCACTATAATGACACCTCTATCAGCTGATGCCAACAGGCAGGAACTGGTAACACAGACCCGCCTTGTCACAGGTCTGTGCTCAGCGAGGGCAGTACAAACTGATACACCGGGTCAAAGTTGGGCCTAGGAAAGTATTTCCCCAACAAACTGATACACCGGGTCAAAGTAATGGGCCAGGAAAGTATTTCCCCAACAAAAGTCTTCAACAAAATCTTCATCTTGGAACCAAAGCTGTAACATAATGATACTGGAGTAGAAGTGTCACACATGATTTATGCATTAATGTGATTTTTTATATTTTTTTAAAGCACAGTCAACCCTAAATCACCTCATGTTTATATGAATGTTTTTTCCAATGTGTGTGATCTTTAATTTACATTTTTATTTAAATAATTGTATTCAATTTTTATCTTATTTTATCCTTTTATTGCACATTTTTACTTGAACTTTTGCTTCTATTTCTACTTTGACTACTTATATTTATATTAGGGCTGTCAAACGATTACAATTTTTAATCAGATTAATCACAGCTTAAAAATTAATTAATCATGATTAATCACCATTCGAACTATGTCCAAAAAATGCCATTTATTTCTGTATATTGTTGTGGGAATGGAAAGATAAATGAAAGAAGGCGGATATATCCATTTAACATACAGTATCTATGTTTATTATAACATTTTTCTGCATGTCAAAATGAAAGACAACCCACACACCTATCAATCATCAAACCGTGGGGTCTTAATTCATTACGTGTTGATTTCTATCAACGGGGGGAGTACTTCAGGAAAGTCGACAGAGGGGGGGCGGCGGCGGCTAGTGGAGTACTTGGTGACCACAGAGTGTGAGTTGTGATCAGCTGTTTTAGCGCAGTTCTCCAGTGAAGGGGGGAGTCTCCCTCCGCAGCCGGTTGGCGTAGTTTTGGCACAGTTCCGTTGTTCAGACCGACGTTAACAGCAGCCCTGTCTGTGCACACGGAGACCGACTCTGTCGTCCGGTGATCTAACCGCCTTCTGGAAAAGCTTCACAAGTACGTCGGTACGCAAATGCGCTTTGTGACACAAGTGACGGTACGCATTTCAGATTACGCACATAACCTGCGTACCAGTTATGTGCACCCCTGTACCAGAGCCATATCATTACTATTATATGGCTCTGCCCTGTACTACAGCAAGAGTATTCTCCGTCGGGACTTCCTGCAACAACACCACGCCGTTAGCAAAGATTTTCTATTGAGAAGACGATCACTACGTGACGAAAGTTTTCAAAACCGTGGCTACTGAAATCAGTCTTACTAACTGCTGTCTGTGCAATTTACTCCGCGCGAGTTGGCAGACTTTATTTTGCTTACTTTAACATCATTTTCATGGTGGGGCTAAGCCATTTCTTGGTATGGGTGTAGCCTACCCCAGCCATACCGTGGCGCTGCCACTGGTGGCACGTATGGGGCGGGCCATTCTGCACATGCGTTAAATGCGTTAAATATTTTAACGCAATTAATTCAAAAAATTAATTACCGCCGTTAACGCGATAATTTTGACAGCACTAATTTATATACATATTTTAGTTCTAGTTTTTGTTTTATTTTATATTTTTTGTTTAGTTTTATTATTAAAGGTCACCTATCTATTTGTAGGCAATAGCATGGGTCTCAGATATTTAAAAATATATTAAAAACATGTCTATGAAGTGTTTTGCTCAAAATACCAAACAGATCACCCCAGGGGCGGATCTACGGGGGGGGCAAGGGGGGGAAGCTGCCCCCCCCCCCCCCACTGTAGAGCCTTGCCCCCCCCAGCTGCCCCCCTAATTTTTGTTTCCCTAAAACTGTACTAAAACAAACCTACACTATTTCCACAAGCTTCTCAAGCAACAAAACAAGCATTACGTTAGTTAAAATTGAATCGTTTTAAATATCATTTTAGGCCCGTTAAAAACGCAGCCACCGCCCTGCATTAAACTGCGGAGCGGTGTTCACACAGACCGTGGCTCACACCGCTGCAGAGAGGGAGCGAGCTGTCCCAGCACCTATGGATCAGCTTTCTCTGGGAGCATTTCCCCTTCCACTAGTTTTGTTTTTACTAAGAACGAGAGCTTGAAACTAAATATTACTAAAACGCTGCCGTTTGAATCGGTAGCGTTTAACAGACGGGCGCTGTTTGGGGCGTTACGTTACAAAATACTACGCAGACAGCGTTAGCTGGGAGATCGATCACTTGCTAAACTACGCGGTAGCCTCCTATTAAATCCACGTAAACTACACATCACAGCCATGAGGCCAGATCAATGAAACCAGGATACATCCTTTACCGTAAAAACTGGATCCAAACACAGCTGCCCGTGTGCGCTTGATAAATACTTTCTGATGTTATATTTATGATATGCTACATATTAGCTAGGCTACATGGCCCTAACGTGTAAAGTTATACAAGCATTTGTACCAGTGCTTTTCACAAGTAGACTCTTGCAGGCCAGAGTATAGGAGTGATTCAAAAACAGCAAAAAGACATATGAGAAGTAATCAGGACGAACAGAAAGAGGAAAAGGAAAAGAGAGATGAAGAGACCAGGAGGGTCAGGAGGAAGAGAAGGAGATGAAGAGACCAGGAGGGTCAGAGCAGGAGGAAGAGGAGGAGATGAAGAGACCAGGAGGGTCAGAGCAGGAGGAAGAGGAGGAGATGAAGACATTAGTGAAGAAGAAGAAATATATGTGAGGAATAAAGATGAAGTATCAGAAAGAGGGCCAGAGGCAGGGATCAGGAGGCAGAGGAGACTCCAGCTGGACCACATGGTATGTTCTTATTCTCCTTACATATTCCATCACAGCAGCTTAATCTAGCAGCTCTTAGTATTGACACATATTGATTGAAACGTGTTGCTGCACAGGTCACCTTTAGCTCTCTGAAGAGATGGCGGTGATGTCATTTGTGTACTTAATTATAATGAAGTACTTACAGTATGCAGAATTCTGAGTATTCTCTGAATCGGGTGCCTTTTGGGTCTTTATATCTTTGAAAAATGAAACCAAAATGTTTGGTCATAACATCTGGTATTGGACTACTTACATGTTCCCACCTCAGGCACAAAGTATAAATAATTACTAGGAATTTACTTGAAAACATTTAACAGGGTTGAAGTTTTTGACAAAAAGTAGCCATGAGACCTTGTTTAGCTACGATATGGCACCACATGGAAGTCAAGGACATTACAAAATTGTAATATTTTGCAAAACTATTGTTTATTTTTGTAATAAACAATTATTTACTATTATTAATTCATACAACATAGTTGAAATGTTGAGCTTGTCAATCTTAATCTGAAAATACAAAAACTGAAATATAGGTAAGAGAAGAAACTGACACTTGTGTGATGTAATTCCCTCAATGCAGATCACACATGGACTGATCCATTATTTTAATAGGAGGGTAAATGGTATGGCGTGACGGGGTTGAAACAAACTGAGGGACAATATTGCAATTTCATAGATAATTCAAGTATTTTTTCAGAATTTATTTTTGATCAGTTAAAGTTGACAAGCATATGATTATATTAGCAGCAACATTTTGGGATAATTGGCCATTTTGATTTGTTTAATATTAAATTAATATGTAATAATGCTTAGTGAGGACATGCAAATATGTCTGTCTAAGACAACCCATTTTTTGTTCAAACAAAATATATATTTTTAATTTTACATTGCTTTAAAATACATGTTGTAGTTTCCTTTCATTTAAAATGGTTGAGGTAAGCTTGGGGGACTTAGGCTGCGGCCCCATGAGGACGAATTCGGTCGTTTGCGTTACTGTTTAGTGTCATATAGACCGTTCGGCCCCACGAGGACGACCGAATACGGCACTAAACGACTGAGGAAACGATAACGGGTCCCAAGGTGGATAGAAAGGCATACGCAGCTCTCTGGGGGGTCAAACAGCTCCGTGTGTGCGCCCTATACGGACATTTTCAGATCACTGATAGTGATTGCGCAATAGCCCCGCCTCTCCCCACCTCTTCTGCTCACCTCCGCTTACCCCGCGCCAGTGCTGAAGTGTTTCGCCACCAACAACAACAACAATGGCGGATCGCAGAGTTGCTATCGTGCTCCGGACGCTATTGACCATGCTACAGTTGTTTGTGCAACATCTACAGCAATAATGATGAGGCAATAGCCCCGCCTCTCCCCACCTCTGCTGCTCACCCCCGCGTCAAAGTAAACTGCACCCTGAATTCAGATTATTTATCTTTCTCTCGCGAGTGAAGTCTAATCTGACAGGACGGAGACACGCAGCTCTGCTCCCCTGCAGCTCCTCCCGCTGCAGCAAAACACACACTTCAAGTCAGATCATCACCCTTAGCTATTTTAATTACCTCTCAAACTCCCTAAACTAGTTATAACAATGTTTATTTTTACTGTCGGCCGGGTCACTGATTACTGGATGAGCTGCTGCATGAGACAGACACTGACGCTGTCTGAAGAGAGGGAGGAAAAAGAGAGGCTCCGTGTATTTTATCATTATATTATATAGAGTCGTTATTCATTTGTTTTAAAGCTCAATAAATAACAAAGAAGACCTTTGACCGGCACTTTTATAATTGTGTCCGGAAGATTTCAACTTTAATACACGCTGACTGGCGAAAAACTCTGCCCGGTTCCCTCGGCCCCCACCGCGGAGAATAAACAGAAGGGCAACCATGACAACCATGCTTCTTCGCTGCTTTTGTGGAGGAAGTTACAGCGCCACGTACAGGCTCGGCATATGTACTGCAGCTTCTCCAGCGGTTGGAGCTAAACGGAGCGGTCTCGTGTGGGCAGACACTATCCAGATAATTATTGCATGTGGACGGAAGCCGTTTGCGATTGCGTTTGCGTTAATCCTATGCGTTTAGCCGTTTTCGTCCTCGTGGGGCCGCAGCCTCAAAGGGCACCTGATTGTTTGTCTGAACACCTTGTTACTCTTGTGCATTAAGAACACTTGTGTTAGGGCATGAATTAACAATAAATAGGTTATATACAGTATAAAATACCACGTACTGTCCGCCCTCCTATGCCACCCTGGCATGACCTCTTGCCTCCCCCTTGCCACCCCATGTAAAATGTTCTAGAACCGCCACTGGATCACCCATTCTAGCCATGCCTCATATCCCTCTATTACACTTCCTGTTTCAAAAGTGCTGATTTGGGGTATAAAGCTTTAAAATAATAAAAAAGGAGGGGTCTGAGCTCATGCGGGACCCGGCAGCTTCCGTCTAAACTAAATGCTGCCGTGATGAAACGCCATATCATGGATTATCAAGGATTCTCTCTGAAACAGTCTGGAGCTCAAAGGCTTTCTCTCTTGCCGGTTACACCACAAGGTGAGTTCCTTTTTACTTCCTGCTTCTTCACACACATGCTCTCCAGTACAGGTTAGCTCTGAGTGTTAGCGATGCTAATGTAAACACCGACCATATTACGTCCAAAACTGTCGGGCATTGTTTCTGATAGCAACGTTTCTGATTGGTCCGTGGGTCCACATTTCAGATATTACGTCACATCGGACGCAAATCTGGATCAGCTCCATTGTTCCCCGTTTTTAGAGATTTGGGTGCGGAGGAAAAGAGAGAGGGTTTTATTTTCTGACGCTGCGTGAGTTCCCTGAAACACCGGCGGGGACACATGTTGATGTATGAAAGACATCAAAAAGTGCATTTTGCATGATAGGTCCCCTTTAAAAGGAAACCCAATTTCATCCAGAATACAATCATTCTGTTTCAGATTCTGATTCAGGAGTCGCACTGGCTCAAACGCTAATATTTTAAACATTCGTGATGTGTGTTCTTTTTATTATCTAAAAGTCTGTAGAAGTTTATTGTACCGCCACCAAGACACTGATTTCGTAGCCAAATTGGTAAAAATTCAAACAAATACTAAATGATGAATAGTATTATAAATATTAATCCATTTTGTTTCTGCAATATTTTGGTTCCACTGACCTGAGAGTCCCGAGTCGTCCTCGCTGTTCTCCGCGTCCTCTGCACCTTTCTCCAGGTTGCTGAGGGACTTGCTCCTCGTTCTGAAGTTCCTGAGCAGGTTTCGGTGCTCCTGGTAGGTGATGGGGGGGCTCTCTGCGCTGATGTGCACGGGGCGGGGGGTGCCGTAGTAATTCCCTGAGACAGAGGAGGACACGGGGACAGACGACTTGAGAAATGACACAAGTCATCGTGTTTATAATGATGATATTTTCTTTTGCTAAACCTGCAGCCTCAACTCAAACAGATCATGTTTTTTTCAAAGCAGATTAGAAATACATTCTGACAAGGCGAGTTTATTTTTAGATTGATTTATTAAGGAAGCTCAAGGTGCCTTAAATAATAAATGTTGGCATTTATTATGAAAGGGCATAATAAGAGAGTAAAACTAACATGTTTCTAATCTAATAACTCGAGGGACAAAACTAATATCGTTGTCCTTGCAGATAAATGACGTCTTAATGGTTTTACAGGAAGTGGTCGTTGCATTAATCATGATGTCTGTCTTTCAGCGCCCTTTGCACTCCGCACTATTATTACATGTTTCTATTGATTAAATGATCAGTGATGGAAGAAGTCCTCCGGTTTGCCAATATTAAAAATCAAAAAACTAATCTTAAGACTTTGCAATTAGGCTTGTGATGCATTAGATATCTGTGTGTACATGTATATGGCAGTTTACTTTACTCTGTTCAGCTAAAAGTCCTGCACTCAAAACATTACTACTCAGTACATCAAAGGATCGGCTTCAAAATAAACTCAAAGTACCAAAAGTACAAGTATTTATTGTGCATTATAACCCTTTTTGTTACGATTTTTTCATTGATTTATTGTAGTTTAATTCCACACAGCTTTCAATTGAATAGGTTTTTATTGTAGATATTTTGACATGTTTTTTTCATAGCTTTTTGTAGTTTTTTATTTGTTTCCCTTATACATATTTTAATTGTATTTCTCCCTGTTGTACTTTTCTAACCCATGTATTTCTGAATACGTGCATCATGTCTCCCCAGAGACAATCCACTGTATTTACTCTCTCTATATATTCTATATTCCCAGTGACAGCCATCTGCTGCTGAAGACGAAATGACATTACCTCCAACATGCATCTGTTTCAGAGAGGAAGCATTAGATTACTCAACTCCTCAACAAGGTCAGCAGCCGCCACCATTTACTGCTGAAACCCCACAATGCACTGCTGTAACCCCCCCCCCCCATGCACTGCTGATCCTGAAGTGAGGATGACATTCATGGCTGCCATTAAACTCTGATAAATGTAGGATGCTAATATATGGAGGCTTTTAATCAGAGGCAGCACTCTGACCCGTACAGGGGGGGGGGGCACCTGAGAGCATTAATATGCAGAGAGAGAAGCGACTGACTGATATTAACTCTGTTAGCCTCATCACAACACAAACCTGCCAATACATGGGATTATTTACAACAGCTGGCCTGGCGCGGGTCAAATGAAACTAAAGTCTATGGAGCATCTGCACCTGGACAGGAAGTAGCCACCAGTCACCGTTTGTATATTGATTTTTGTTTTGCTAAACCTGCAGCCTAAACTTTATGGTTCATTGTTGGTTCAAATTACATTAGAATTTAATTTTGGCAAGGCAAGTCTATCTTTTATATTGATTTATTTTACATAAAGGCAGCTCAATGTGCCTTACATAATAAATGCTTGATTAAATGATTAAATAAAAAAATAGATTACAAGTTATTTTAAAATTAAGCAGTTTAAAAGACACTAGTAGTGAGAGTAACAGATTTTAGAATCAAACAACACAAAAATAAGCACTTTCTGTGCATATCATCAAACGTAGATGAAGATGCACCTTTTTGTTTAAAGGGGACCTATCATGCAAAATGCACTTTTTGATGTCTTTTATACATAAACATGTGTCCCCGGTGTGTCGGAGAACTCACGCAGCATCAGAAAATAAAACCCTCTCTCTTTTCCTCCGTACCCAAATCTTTTAAAAACGGGTACATCGAGCGGATACAGATTTGCGTCCGATATGACGTAATTTCGGATTGGTGGACCCACAGAGAGTTGCTATCAGAAACAATGCCTAATGTGTTTTGGACGTAATATGGTCGGTGTTTACATTAGCATCGCTAACACTCAGAGCTAACCTGTACTGGAGAGCATGTGTGTGAAGAAGCAGGACATAAAAAAAAGAACTCACCTTGTGATAAACCCGCCAGAGAAAAAGCATTTGAGCTCCATACTGTTTCAGAGATAATCCTTGATGTAGTTTAAAACAGGATCGCGTTTTATCACAGCAGAATTTAGCTTTATATCTGGTAGAATTCTGATCAGGCATTAGCTCCGCCTCCTTTCTTCTTTTTTTTTAAGCGAAGGACCCAAAATCCACGTTTCTCTAACAGCTGGAATAGAGGGATATGAGGGATTTCTAAAATGCATGATCTGTGTGTATTTTGAGCAAAACACATCATAGACATGTTTTTATATATTCGTATATATCTGAGACCCATAATATATGCCTAAAAATAGCATGATAGGTGCACTTTAAATTGGACTGAGATAATGCAATACTTCTGTTAAAAATTAATTCCTTCTTACAGTATCTTACAACATCCTAATTCAAATCAATCAGTAAAAATGATCACACTCACACAATAATACTGATAATATACTGTACATCTAAAACAAACTAGGACATTTGATCACATGTTCTTATTTTATATCATTGTCTCCCTTTACATGCTAGACTAGAGTCCAAGATTATACTTATAAAATATTGCAGAGATTTGCCCTTTATCCTACTTATCGTCAAACAAGGTTTCATGATTAACGTTGCGCTAATTTATTTGACGTGAAACAGACAAGCTACAATCACTAACACCAGGCTGCTAAACTAACAGTCCTAAAACCTTTTGAATGCACTTTATAGCTCTATACGACTTAAGTATTTATTACCCTTCGTATGATTGTTTATGTGTTTTTGTTGTTGTTTGTTTTCGTTTGCGCAAGGTTTCACCCCAACCTCTCATTGTGTAACTTTTTAGGTTATCATAAATGATAAAAAGAGTGGACTGTTAGGGAAATAATTGTCCTAGACTCCTAGATATGACGTGCATGACCAACCCTGATGTCTGTTATCTCCTTTAAGGACATAGGCTGCTTCAGCCATAATGTTGTTGTTCCCATTCTGTGACCGGGCAACCCTAGGTCACAGATGGTCTGTTGTTGTGTGTGCACTGGGACACTTCCTTCTTTGTTGTTTGTGGACTCCAAGGTATGAAATCTTCGAGGCCATAAGTGACGGACGCAAGTAACTCAGTGTGCCCAACTGTCTAAGCAATCTTATCAAAATATGTTGATTGCTCTCTGTGAAACCAGTTCAATGGGCTAACGAGAGAGAGGCGCTCCAGAATTGACGTGGCAACCCAACCGTGCAGTCAGACCGTGACTGCTGTAACTTGTGATGTGAATCCTCCGGCCGAAACTCTAAATAAACCATCATTTTTTTTACATCGAAGCTCCTGCTCTACCGTGTCTCTTTCCTGAGTCGGTGACTCCCACTGCATTGCTACACAGAAGTTTCCCTTACATGTTAGTATGATGACAATAAAGGCTTTCTATTCTAAGTTATATCCATAGCTTCTCTTGGATAACTTTAACTCACTGTACATTTTACATTTGTATTCCATTTCATATTTAATATTCCATTCCTCACACACTTAATAATATCCTGCATTATATTTTGTTACTGTTAATTAGTTTTTTAATGCTATTTTATTTCTATTTCAGATGTTTACATTTTGGATTGTTTACTTCTTGTCTTTTAACTTCTCTAATGTACAATGCCATGTATTTATATGCTGCTGCAACGCAACAAAATCCCAAATTTGGATCAATAAAGTAGTTCTTTATCTGTATCGTTACAGTAGGTGTTATTGATTGAGCTTTGGAGGCGCCTCACCTTTGAACTTCCCGCTCTCCAACAGCGCTCCCGACTCCTCCAGAGAGAAGAACTCCTGGATGGACACGAAGTTGTAATCTACGCCGGAGATCTCCCCGTCTCTGGGCTGTCTGGTGGTGCCTGGGAGAGGAAATATAGAGAATATGAGACCAGGGGAAATATAGAATCTTCATACATCAGGTCAGAGAGAGAGAGAAATACTGCCAGCTCTAACGGAGATGACACTTAATCACATCCTCTCATCGGGGGGGCATGAATCTTAGTTAAGTGTTTAAATAAAGCGACAACTCAGCAAACTATAAATAGTCCGACCATCACAATTTGACAAATTGTTTAAAAAATATAATTCAATGAAACCTCCTGAATCATTTCTGGTTCATTTTCAAGCAGTAGAGGAGAAATTATTCAGATATATTATAAACAAAGAGGATGTATAATGCTGATGTTCAGGTGTATATCAGTATGTAGTGTCTCTACTTTAAAGAGTCCTCTCCTGCTGATGTTCAGGTGTATATCAGTATGTAGTGTCTCTACTTTAAAGAGTCCTCTCCTGCTGATGTTCAGGTGTATATCAGTATGTAGTGTCTCTACTTTAAAGAGTCCTTTCCTGCTGATGTTCAGGTGTATATCAGTATGTAGTGTCTCTACTTTAAAGAGTCCTCTCCTGCTGATGTTCAGGTGTATATCAGTATGTAGTGTCTCTACTTTAAAGAGTCCTCTCCTGCTCATTTTCAGGTGTATATCAGTATGTAGTGTCTCTACTTTAAAGAGTCCTCTCCTGCTGATGTTCAGGTGTATATCAGTATGTAGTGTCTCTACTTTAAAGAGTCCTCTCCTGCTGATGTTCAGGTGTATATCAGTATGTAGTGTCTCTACTTTAAAGAGTCCTCTCCTGCTGATGTCCAGGTGTATATCAGTATGTAGTGTCTATACTTTAAAGAGTCCTCTCCTGCTGATGTTCATGTGCATATCAGTATGTAGTGTCTCTACTTTAAAGAGTCCTCTCCTGCTGATGTTCAGGTGTATATCAGTATGTAGTGTCTCTACTTTAAAGAGTCCTCTCCTGCTGATGTTCAGGTGTATATCAGTATGTAGTGTCTCTACTTTAAAGAGTCCTCTCCTGCTGATGTTCAGGTGTATATCAGTACATAGTGTCTCTACATGTCTCCATGCTTTAATGTTCAAAAGGCTCTTTATTTTTCTCATACTGCCTGTGCTTCAGCACCTCTTTTCACCCTCTGTCTGAAACCAGAGCCCAGTCTGCTCTGATTGGTTAGCTGGCCGGCTCTGTTGTGATTGGTCAACCGCTTAGAGATGTCCCGCCCCTAAGCCTATCAGGTACAATGTGTTGGAGCGCTAGCCAATTGAAGCAGGAGTGTTACATAGTGATGTCACTATTACATAATAATAATAATAATTAGTATTTATTTATTGTTTAGTAATGTTATTATTATATTATTTACTTCAAATGGCTCTAGCACATAATGTTTAGGAAATACATTTGAATTATTGAATGAACATAGTAGTTCAGTCTTTACCTCTGAGATGTAGTGGAATAGAGGAAAAAATAGCAGAAAGTAATAGTACTCAAGTTAAGTACAAGTACTCAAACACAGTACTACACCAACGGTCGTAAATAACCTCATAATTAATAATGAATCATAACGTTAATGAAGAGACCTCTGTAATTACAGCGCTGGGTCGACCTGAACGTTTCCTCAGGTCCGCAGAGAGCGTTTAGCAGCGTCTCTTTATTATGAGCGATCAATGAGAGCGGAATGAAACATTAACGAGGCGTCCCAACGTCTTTCTGTCAGCGTCAGACAGACGGAGATCAATGCTCCGTCAGCAGGAGGGTCACCTGACCTTGGGTCCAAACCACAGCGGAGCAAGCATCATCACAGAATCACACAGTCTTAATGTTTGCTGTGTTTCTGAACCACATTTACGAGACTTCAAATGCGTGTGCGGGCACGTCGTGTGAAATATATCACATTTTAATTTCACTCATTAAGTCAAATCTGATTGTTTTTATCTGTCAGAGCTTGTGTTATAGTCTAGTTGCAGCTCATAGAGTCATCACAGATGTTGAGGAGCCCAAGTGTTATGTTAGAAATGTATAGTACGGGTCCCCAGCACATATAAACTGTACTGTATATAGTAACGTGTGTTGTTTATTGTTCTCTTTTATCCTCTTTCCTCCTTTTTATTTTATTTTATATATTTTCTTATAACTAATGCTGTTGATATATTGTAATTTTAAGGGTGTCTATTACCATCTGGCTGGGGACAACGGCTGGAAATTAGCCATGTCGACAGTTCATCGATGGGGACTGTCCACGACACTATAAATAAATAAACTAAACTAAACTAAACTGCCGGATGCTAAATTGCATATGTTGGGCAATTTGCACAATTAGCATAAGTTGTGTTAATAAGCATTAAGTACCATATGGACAATAGTTCATACAAACGAGGGCTAGGCCGATTTCGACAATTTGTGTTTGAGTGGAGGTTATTGAGGATGCTGAATCCATTACAGCAGGGATTCTCAACCTCCGGACCGAACTGCAAATCAATCCGGACCGAACCCTGTGTCCCATTATACAAAATAAAAAATAAAAAAACTTTCTGATTCTGATGTAAATTAATGTAAATGTTCTTGTGTCTGACGCGTTGTGAGAATGAATGTGCATATATATTTACTTGTGTGTGCGAGCGTGACACGCATTGCAGACTGCAAGTTAGGCGCAAGTTTACCTTGACTTTCTAATGCTTCTATGCCTTTGTTGCCAAAGTTCAAGGCATTGGTTACAGACAAACTGTGCCATTTCTCCCACTAGTTCAAGCCACCATACTAGTGGGAGAAATGTATGTATTGAATGTGTGTGTGTGTGTGTGTGTGTGTGTGTGTGTGTGTGTGTGTGTGTGTGTGTGTGTGTGTGTGTGTGTGTGTGTGTGTGTGTGTGTGTGTGTGTGTGTGTGTATATAGACTGCCTGCCTGCCTTGCACCGACAGGCAAAGCAGGCAAGTGCTTGGACCAGAAGGGGGCCCCCAAAGAAGGTAGATTAAGAAGGTCCACAGCAACGACCACACGAAACACCCTTTAATTTGTGGTACACGTCGGGAAACCCCCTCAAGGGGCACCGTAAGAAACTGCTTCTTAATTTCAGTTTCGTTAAACTGAAATTAACAATGCCAGTAAAGTCCCTGTTTTGATCCGGACCAGTGACCTTGTATACAATTCACAAGTGGACGTTTAATAAAAAAGTTTGAGTACCGTCACAGGATGGCGGTTCTAACCAGGACGTGGCCATCTCTGTACTCTCGACCGGCTGATTTTGATTCATTTCGGGTCGATTTGGCAGATTTAGGGGACTCTGAATCATTAAGATTGGACAGATTGCTTATTCATTTGAAAAGTAATATTCCACAGAAGAGGTAATAATGTCCATCTTGTGCTCTCTATATCCAATGGTGGCAACCTTACACACAGTAGTCAAAATCAGCCCTCTGAGGGTACAGATACGGCCCCTTTCTGTTTGATGTCCTGCAGAAGAGCTGTGAGACTCTCCGTCTTCAGACACGCTTGGCTGTTTTCTATAATTTCGCACAGCAATACAATCTGTAACCTCAATCACCAGTGTGTGTCTGTGTTCACATTGTGTTATATTCTCATTCTAATTTGCAGATTGAACTGCGAGCCGTCCGTTTCGACCTTGAGACAATAATTCCTTTCCCGAGACAAAATCTCACATGAGCCCAAACTGAGGACGAGTGGCCGTCCTTCTGCAGGGGGGAGTCACACCCAGATCCCCCATAAAACCCGTGATTAATGCACCGCCGTGCGGGGAGCTGCCCCCCCCCCCAGACACAGGGACACATGCACACACACACACACACACACACACACACACACACACACACACACACACACACACACACACACACACACACACACACACACACACACACACACACACACACACACCACACACACACACACACACACACACACACACACACACACACACACACAGACATTAGAGAAAAGCTCCATCAGACCGACCTCTTCTCTAAAAACAAAGGTGGAAAAAGCTCCATGGATTTAGATTTAGGTACACACACACACACACACACACACACACACACACACACACACACACACACACACACACACACACACACACACACACACACACACACACACACACACACACACACACACACACACACACACACACACACACACACACACGCTTGCTGCTATCTATCTAGCCCTATCATGGACCCACAGATCTATTGCAGGTAGGACAGGTGTATGTGGTGGCAGTAGCAACGGCAACTGTAGGCGTGTTCCTCCTGAGTCTCCTCTCCTGTCTCCTGGCTGTCCTTTCCTCCTCCAGCATTTGGGTCCCATCCCGGCACAGCTGGCGCCAGGTGTTCCGGTCAGCAGCAGCGTCCTCAGGTCTGATCTTACATTTCTTTAACGCAGTCTTCAGCTGGTCTTTATAGCGCTTCTTCTGCCCTCCAGTATAGTATATAGTATAGTAAGTATAATACTGTATGGCTGCAAGTACAGATGACTAAAATGTTCCATTAAAATGCACTCAGTAAACCTTTGTTTCTGTACATTGCATATTCTGCTTATTAATCATATTTTGCACATTACCACTTTGAAAAAGTATTTCAGATGTTTCTTACATTTTGTATTTTATTTAATGTACATCATTTATAGTATGTGTTCATATTTTCATTTAATTTCCTTACATTCAGCTTCAATTCAAATTCATAAATATTGGAAAGATTTTAAAGGATTTTTATCATCGTTTTTTCTTTTCTATATTTCAGTTTTTGTTCATATTTTAAAAGTTTTTCAGGTTTTTTATTGCAATTTCCCTCAAAACAGATTATAATGTAAATAAGATATTGTGTACACAATTTTTGGAAAAACATTTATTTTGTAATTTTCCACCACAAAGCGTTCTTATAATAATAATAATAATAATAATATATTTTGTTAAAGTTGTTTTTTAAATATATTGTATTCTATAGGTTTCTTGACATATTTTACTGCTTTAATTTTTTATTTATATGTAATGTTCTTATGCTTGTTGATTCCACGACTCAGTAAAGAAACATCACACTGAATATTTGCTGATTATTGAATCGTTGCAGACCTGTTTTCTGTTGATCCACTAATTGACTCGCTAATGGTTTCAGATCATGTTGAGTTTTCCTTCTCCTTGCTTTGAGACTCCCAGAGGCAGCGTTTCCTCCGGAGGAGTTTGACCCTCCGGATCATTAGGAGACTGTCCGAGGCTTTAAGGTCCTTACACACCAAGCCGATTTTCAGCATCGATAGATGTCGGGCCGTCGATGAGCGTCGTGTCGCCCTACTCAGATTGGTGTGTGTTGGTGTGGACATTACATTACATTAAGTTACATTACATTACATTAAGTTACATTAAATTACATTACATTTAGCTGACGCTTTTATCCAAAGCAACTTACAATAAGTGCGTTCGACCAGGAAGATAGAAACTTGAAGAAAACAGAATTATATAAGTAGCCTACATCAGGTTTCATAGAGCCAAACATTTCAAGTGCTACATTTCAAGGGTGTCCTGCACCGTGTCTTTTCGGCCGGGCCGACACCTTCCGTCGCCGATTCGACATGTTGAATCGGGAGGCTGTCGGCCAAATAAATCACTCTGATTGGCTGTTCAGCTTAGCGAATCAGTGCATGAAGCGAAACGGAAGTGAGGGACCCAAACAAACGATTAAGAAGGGAGATTTAATTTAACTCCAGCTCTCGACTCAGGTTCGGGAAAGCCCCGTGAGCTTCTCGCTGTAAAGTGAAAATGGAACGCACACGCTATTTGTTGTTTGTTTATATCACGCAGTCTGTTCTTCTTCTCTCGGTTATCACGCAGTCTGTCTTCCGGTTGTTGCCTCTTTTGAATGACGAATACACACTACCGCCGCCTGCTGGTAAGGAGAGTTGTTGCCACTCACGCATGCGCAGTTCGTACGTGCAACTTGGCCGTCAGCTGAAGTCTTTGCGGTGTGTTCCAGTGCGACACATGGCCAAGACGCAGAGACGTGAGGCGATGTGAGAGGACGTGAGGCGACGTGAGGCGACGTGAGGCGACGTGAGGCGGCGTGAGGCGACGTTCCGTTTGGTGTTCTTTGGTGTCAGTTTGGTGTGGAAGGAGCTTTAGAGCGGATAGAGACGTCTGATTGGCTGTCATTATACCTCATTATAACTCCACCTGTTGATGATGCATTCTTCAATGATGCGAATTTCTAATATTATATATAGTTTCATTTTACAATTGTATTCCATATTCTTGTTTTAACTTCTTATGTTTATCCCCCCCCCCCCCCCAGGACTGGCAGTAACTCTCCAGCTGATTCAGTGTGAGGCAGGGATTCATTATCCATGCACCATCCTAGGAAATATATGACATGTCAGCAGGGGCTGGGGTTGGGGGGCAGGATGGATTATTGACATCTTCTTCTCCCTGTAGGCTGCACACTGATCCCAGGGGAGACAGGGGGGGGGGGGGGAGTGAGGAGGCAATTACACTGAAACACCCGGAGAGAGCTGTCTGTCAAGATCATCAGACACACAAAGAGCGAGGGAAGAAGAGCGGTGAAAAGGCCACAGACACGCCGGAGAGACGTATTACAATAACTGAATGATGATGTTTCTTATCTCTGACTCACACCGAAGAAAATTAGAAAGAGTCTTTGATGGGGGGGGGGGCACATGCACAAATGGTCAGAGCGATTATATGCATGGGAAGGTTCAGGAGGCTAATGTGAAGTCTTGCACAGAAATGATATGAAAAGGAGACACAAATGGATATGAAAACGCTTCAGTATGAACACCCTCCTGCAGATAGTTGTTGCAACAGCAGCCAGCATGTACTTAATTCTGTCATTTTCATTTCCATTTGTATGCACTGCCCTCCTGACTGGAATGATATTTCTTGCATCAGTGCCAGCGCCAACATCAGAAAACATTGTCTCATCAAACGGAAATCCAGGGACTGATGTGTTCTCTCTAAATAGCACGACGGGTACTAAAGCACATTTTCAGAAGAGGAAATAGCGTCTGGATTTAAGAAATGCAACCAAAAGTGAGGCCTTGTCGTGGGCTATTTGGCATCCATAACATGTCTTCTTTTAGGCCCCTTCCACACGGAGACGAAACGGGTTGTATCCCCTAACGTTCTCTATCGTATAGACGGTTCGTCCACACGAGGCCGACACGGAAACCCGGATTCGGAGCCCGATCCGATAACCCTGTGATAACGGCTCCCAAGGTGGGTAGATCTGTGGACGGAACGCTCTGGGGGGTCCAAACGGCTCCGTGTTTACGCCCTAAACGATAATTTCCTGATAACGATGATGCCATAGCCCCGCCTCTCCCCACCTCTCCTGCTCACCCCCGCGTCATTGCTGATGCCAACAACAACAACAACAATGGCGGATCACAGGGTTGCTTTCGTGCTCCAGACGCTACTGACCATGCTACAGATGTTAGTGCAAAATCTACAGCTCCTCTACCACAACCATCAGCAACAAGTGGACATGGAGAACTACATGAACTACATGTTGCTAAATCCACCGCGGAGAATAAACAGAAAGGCAACCAGGCAACCATGGCAACCATGCTCGGGGGGGTCTTCTTCGCTGCTTTTGGCGTATTTTGTGGCGGAAGTACAGCGCCACTTACCGGCATATGCACTACAGCGTCTCCAGCGGGTCGAGCGGTCTCGTGTGGACGGACACGTTTCTTGAGCCGATTCCGTGTGGACGGAAGACTTTTTTTGATATCGACATCGGTTTGTTTTCATTTTCGTTTCCGTGTGGACGGGGCCTTAGACTTAGACAACATCCAAAATTCACATTTAGGTGCTTAATTTACTAACTTTGATATGTTGTGCCTGTAGATGTAGATATTTGTACATTTAAACACAACATTCAGAAAACTTGTAATATTGAAAAAATCGATAAGATAAAATGTTTACCCTATTCACCTTTAGTTTTACAATCTCTAAAGGCTCCTCGTCTCTCAACAGAAAAATATACGGTGACCAAGACATTTCCGAGAAACGTGCTGCAGCTTTTAAAAACAATGCAAATATAAAAAACA
The DNA here is from genome assembly GCF_902827115.2 of Pseudochaenichthys georgianus. Taxonomy (NCBI): domain Eukaryota; kingdom Metazoa; phylum Chordata; class Actinopteri; order Perciformes; family Channichthyidae; genus Pseudochaenichthys; species Pseudochaenichthys georgianus. The sequence goes on from NC_047509.1 coordinate 2,221,439, forward strand.
CAAATGTGCCAAAACACATGCAAATGAAGAACTTGATGAAACTGCTCAGCGTTCCCTAAAAGCAATGCAGAAACAAAACGCTGCAAGAAGCTCCAAACACAACGGAAACCAGGGGACACTAAAAAGTGACAGCTGGGACCGGAGCGCTTGGTGACGTTCAGGACTATAAAGTTGGGCAATAAAGACGTTTTAGTATGTTGTAGTATCCATCTGATTTGTATTGCAGCGTTTCGTCAATGCAGGCTCATGTTTCGTCAAGTCGGTGATGATGTTTCTCGCTTTGCATGCGTTTTGGCATATTTGTGTTTTTATATTTGCATCGTTTTTGAAACTCTGAATGAATATAATTGGCCCGTGGTAATGCGCTTGAACCAGTCGGCCAACGTAGACAACTCCAATTCAGTAGCATTTACACACCGAGTCTAAAGCTCTGTACAGACGCCAGCTTTCACACACTAATTTAACACTGTCTACTAAAAACATGCACACAATCTATTTGTTAATATGAAGAGATACCCAGAATCCCCTCTGCAAAAACCTGTGGCTCTAATATGTCAACAGAATGAGACAAGAACATAGCTTTGTCCATTCCTGTTCTGCAAAGGAATGCAAATTAGCACATATTTAACAAGTTATTACCTAATTTGCAAAGAACAACACATCATTTCGGAAAACTTGTAATACAAAAAACTATTGTCTTAATGTGAGAAATCAACCGGGGAAGTTTCATATTGATATCTATTAGTTACATATGTGTACCCTATTCACCCGTAGTGTCTCCCCTTTAAGACTTCTCTTCTGCCTCTGATGCAACTCAATCTTTACCCCCAAAAAACAACAACAAAGAAAGCAGGAACATACATGTGGTCCTGAAGGGGGCCACAATGAGCCACTGGTGGAATCTCCTCAGCATTACACACAGCTGCCTCCTCGATGCCAAGCAACAAAAGGAATACAATCTGCTCCGGTGAAGACGAGGCGTGATGGTTTCCCTGCTGAGATCAGGCTAGCAGGCGAGAGTTGGTGTCGGCATGAGAACAACCGCATCTTACTGCCTCCTGCAGATCAGAGGATTACAGCCGGCTCAGTCGTCACTCACTCTCACCAAAGAAACACGGGACGCTGTTTCCAAAAGTTTGACACCACCGTCAAGAAAACACTGGAATTTAGGTGGACTATTATAATATTGTGCAATAATGAGTACACCTGTTGGCTGGTAAATGATTCAGCTGTGGCATTATTAATGTTTTACACCACACTTCGAGCAATAATAATACAATTAGCATTGTATACTATTTAACTTTAATTGCATTTTATTTTGTTACATTTAATTATATTATTTTAATATTTTTTTAATATTATTTTATTGTACTTTTTTTAATTTAACTTAATTTTGTTTAATTTATTTAATTAATTTAATTTATTTAGAATTTATTTAGAATTTATTTTAATTATTTTATTTATTTTTAATTTCTTGTTATGCAATCCAACTTCCGCTGGGAATAAATGAAGTATTCTGATTCTGATTAAACACAGTATATTCAGAAAACTTTCCAAATAACTATTTTCTGATTCATCTAAAATGTGTAAGTCCTTTTTCAATCAACCCCCTTGCTCTTCAATTTACTCCACACATATCTAAAAGCCTTTATTTATGCAAACCCCTAAGTGAGCAGCAGCTTGCAGATGCACGGTGAGGTAATGAGAACGCTTGATATGAATTAAAATGCAATTATAGCACAATATGAATATGCATGCAGTATATTAGGTTATCTTCTCCAGGGAGTTTTGACCTGCTCTCTCAGTGTGTGCGTGCGTGCGTGTGTGCGTGTGCGTGTGCGTGTGTGTGTGTGTGTGTGTGTGTGTGTGTGTGTGTGTGTGTGTGAGGCAGACTGTCCCACATGACCTACTTCCTGCACTAAAGGAGAGATTAGCAGCGACGCCAAACTGCCACAGCAAGGTGCAGACAGCGAACACACGCGGTGGTCCGTCTCCTCCGTGATACCACCTGAACCAGGAGGAACAATAAGAGGAACAGACCAACGCGGGTCAGAGAACCACGTCAGAAACACAGATCTTTCTGAGAAATCTCTGCTCAGAGCGAGAGGATTCAGCGGCTGTGACGCGACAGAGGATTAAGAGAGCAACAGATGCAACTAGCTGCCTTTGGCTGCCATTGTGCTCCACAGGCGTCACACGGGAAGTTACATCACGGGAACCGAAACACAAACTACCTCGAACACTGAGCGGAAAGAAGTGAGGATTTTAGCCTGGCTGTAATCTTTATCACTACACAATGAAATATAATCATCAGAAATCCTTTTGTGTGCTTTTAGCTGACTTCCAATTTAAAAACATTTTTCTCATCAGGGAATCATAATATAATAATAATAATAATAATACATTTTATTTATATAGCGCTTTTCACAACTCAAAGACGCTATGTAATCTGTTAGTTTTAATACTCCTGTTATTCATGACCCCAGGTTTTACTTTACATTGTCCCCTCGAAATCTGGAAATGACTCAAGTCACGTCCAATAAGTGAGCTGTAATAATATAGTCGACTGAGAAATTGTGCTGGTACTTAAATTGTATAGCTAAGTGCATCAACCAAACGTCTCGCTGCACCCTCGCTGCGAAGGGGACCCAAGTTCCCATCAGCAAAAACACGTGGGTTTGCTATCCTGGCTCCAAGATGGTGGAATGAGCTCCCCATCGACATCAGGACAGCAGAAAGCTTACACACCTTCCGGCGCAGACTGAAAACTCGTCTCTTTCGACTCCACTTCGAGCGATAGAATTACTAACAAAGCACTTATATACTAATAAAGGGCAGGCTTATCTAAAGCCAGTTGAGTAGCGTTTTTGCTCTATGAAGCCTGATGTACTTTATGATTCTGTTTTCTTCAAGGTTGTATTTTGTTGGTCGAACGCACTTATTGTAAGTCGCTTTGGATAAAAGGGTCAGCTAAATGTAATGTATGTTTTTAGGTTGTGATGATGTTCAGATGTGTTTCGGCCCAAAGACTGCTGATGGAAATTACCAGCTCAAATCTGTCATAAATCGTCTCTTCTCTTTTTGATATTAATGTAATTTGATGCATGGTCCTTGTTCAATACGGACATACATACAAAAACATATGATCAACGGGAACTAGCCTGATTTGAGTCAAAGCCCAGAAGAACCATCGATTAGCAAAACTGTGTGAACTTTTCCTAATCTTACCATTCAAGGAAAATGTTCTAACTTTGTTGTTGCAAGAATATCACCCTGTGTTTCCTACGGGTCAAAGTGACGTAACACTCGCGCTTCTATTGGCTAGCGCTCCAACACATTGTACGTGATAGGCTAAGGGGCGGGGCATGGTCCTGGACATAAATACAAATACAAAAGATTAACGGGAAGTAGCATGATTTGAGTCAAAGCCCAGAAGAACCAGAGAAATACTGTGTGAACTTTTCCTAATCTTACCCATTCAAGGAACATTTTCTAACTTTGTTGTTGCAAGAATTTCACCAACCTTGGGTTCGCTTCTAGACACAACCCTATTTTCTGCAAAGCATCAAAAAAACTTCAGGGCGCAATAAGACGTTTCCCCCAAAGACTCACATTCAGAAAGAGACGTCTGTAAATCAGTGGATATTTAGCTTTTGGAGGTAAATCCACTTAAATCCACTCGTCTCTGATTTATGACATGATTTTCTTCTTCTGTTTCTGTAAATGAGTCTGAGACAGAGCGCTGGGAGGCGGCTCTAAATTCAAAGCTAGTGTGCTTGCTCTATTTATTCAGAAGATATTCGGATGCATTGATGCATTAGATCAAACTGCAGTCGAGTCATTTGGCTTCATGCAACACTGAGCAACTTCCTTAGTGATGAAAGGCGTCGTACATCCTATTGTATTTCCAGATCTCTTTACAGTTCCACGTTTGAGGCTTAGAAGGCCAGCGTTTTGTATATATGACTGAGAATCTCAACATGTTGTCGTGGTTACATAAATCATTTCTGAGAATTAATACCGTTTTTTTTAAACCACTCAAAGTGCAAAGTGTGCTCACGCTATGACTATACGATTTGGGAATATGCGCCATGGAGAAGCACAGAGAGAAAGCCGAGCTCGATTTACATTGATTTGATATCAGGTAGCGAAATAAGCGAACACCTTTCTGGAGTGTGTGGTGATCACTGACATAACGAAGTAAAGACATTTCCGTCATAATGTGGTTCATGAAGACCAGACTGCGGGAAAGGAATTTTCTGACGCTCAAACGTTCCTGTGGGAGGAATCATTATTTCACAAAATCACCTCGGGTTTGCTTGCATACCGAGACAAGAGGAAGTGTTGGAGACGGTCCTTTCCGCTTGCCAGCCAATTAACACCGAGTTAATCACATGGAGGAGAACGCGAGACGTGTTATGAAATAATTAACGTGGGCCGTAACTTAAGAGAGGTATTCCTGGGTGGCTTGATATCATGGGGACGGTGGACATTTCCTTTATAGCAAAGTGTGTTCTATAGGTTTTGTGCATATAAATGGACGTCTCTAAGCGGTTGACCAATCACAACAGAGCCGGCCAGCTAACCAATCAGAGCAGACTGGGCTCTGGTTTCAGACAGAGGGGGAAAAGAGGTGCTGCAGCACAGGCAGTATGAGAAACATAAAGAGCTTTGTGAACATTAAAGCATGGAGACATGTAGAGACACTACATACTGATATACACCTGAACATCAGCAGGAGAGGACTCTTTAAAGTAGAGGCACTACATACTGATATACACCTGAACATCAGCAGGAGAGGACTCTTTAAAGTAGAGGCACGACATACTGATATACACCTGAACATCAGCAGGAGAGGACTCTTTAAAGTAGAGACACTACATACTGATATACACCTGAACATCAGCAGGAGAGGACTCTTTAAAGTAGAGACACTACATACTGATATACACCTGAACATCAGCAGGAGAGGACTCTTTAAAGTAGATGCACTACATACTGATATACACCTGAACATCAGCAGGAGAGGACTCTTTAAAGTAGAGATACTACATACTGATATACACCTGAACATCAGCAGGAGAGGACTCTTTAAAGTAGAGGCACTACATACTGATATACACCTGAACATCAGCAGGAGAGGACTCTTTAAAGAGACACTACATACTGATATACACCTGAACATCAGCAGGAGAGGACTCTTTAAAGTAGAGACACTATATACTGATATACACCTGAACATCAACAGGAGAGGACTCTTTAAAGAGACACTACATACTGATATACACCTGAACATCAGCAGGAGAGGACTCTTTAAAGTAGAGACACTACATACTGATATACACCTGAACATCAGCAGGAGAGGACTCTTTAAAGTAGAGACACGACATACTGATATACACCTGAACGTCAGCAGGAGAGGACTCTTTAAAGTAGAGACACTACATACTGATATACACCTGAACATCAGCAGGAGAGGACTATTTAAAGTAGAGACACTACATACTGATATACACCTGAACATCAGCAGGAGAGGACTCTTTAAAGTAGAGACACTACATACTGATATACACCTGAACATCAGCAGGAGAGGACTCTTTAAAGTAGAGACACTACATACTGATATACACCTGAACATCAGCAGGAGAGTACTCTTTAAAGTAGAGACACTACATACTGATATACACCTGAACATCAGCAGGAGAGGACTCTTTAAAGTAGAGACACTACATACTGATATACACCTGAAAATCAGCAGGAGAGGACTCTTTAAAGTAGAGACACTATATACTGATATACACCTGAACATCAACAGGAGAGGACTCTTTAAAGAGACACTACATACTGATATACACCTGAACATCAGCAGGAGAGGACTCTTTAAAGTAGAGACACTACATACTGATATACACCTGAACATCAGCAGGAGAGGACTCTTTAAAGTAGAGACACGACATACTGATATACACCTGAACGTCAGCAGGAGAGGACTCTTTAAAGTAGAGACACTACATACTGATATACACCTGAACATCAGCAGGAGAGGACTATTTAAAGTAGAGACACTACATACTGATATACACCTGAACATCAGCAGGAGAGGACTCTTTAAAGTAGAGACACTACATACTGATATACACCTGAACATCAGCAGGAGAGGACTCTTTAAAGTAGAGACACTACATACTGATATACACCTGAACATCAGCAGGAGAGTACTCTTTAAAGTAGAGACACTACATACTGATATACACCTGAACATCAGCAGGAGAGGACTCTTTAAAGTAGAGACACTACATACTGATATACACCTGAAAATCAGCAGAGTCCCTTTAAAGAACTTTGAGCTGAATCTTGTGTATGAAAATTGCTATGACATTATTGCTAATCATCAACATATTCTCACAGGTACTTTCTCCCCCCCCCACTCACTGCTGAGCTCCACAGAGACATGAAGTGTAATGAAGGTACAGAGAGCAGCAGGGACTCACAGGGAACCGCTCGCAGGTACAGGTTCTCTCGGATGACCTGCTGGAGCTGGCTGTCCACCGAGCCGGGAGTGAAACACTTGCTCAGATACAACCTGAGATCCTTGCACAGTGAGGAGCCTGAGTGAAGGGCAAAGGTACAGGAGGGGGGAGAGAGGGGGAGAGAGAGAGACATTAAGAAATCAGCTCAGTAAGCACAAACACTAATGCTGTAGATCCACTGCGTGAAGCCTGTCAAATAGAGACTTAAATTAATTTAAATCTCTGCTGCTGACAGACTTGATTTAACACTTTTAGGCTTTCACGTTCACACCCACGGATCTCTCTAAATCACCTCGCATACATCCTGAGAATTAAATGTGTTTTTACAGACTCTATAACAACCAGTCAGGCAGGGATTTTAGGCTATTTTGCTTCTATAACATTTTTTCTTTCAAACATTCGAAGAAAATATTCAGATTCCACATATAGGAGTTTATTTTACTAAATGCGTGTCTGTAAATGTATCCTAAGTCCTCCAAGTGTGCGCTCCATATGCATATTTATACATAACATTTCAGGGAACTTGTAATGTAAAAAAATTAATGTCAGTAATGAAGTGAAGGAATGTCATAGTGATATATGTTAGTAAAATGTTTTGACCCTATTCACCTGTAGTCGTAGCAACATGTATGAATTTGACCAAACAAGGCCGTTTTCTCCTCTGAAATCTCTTCAGTGGCTCTTACAAACCAAACGGTCCACTTTCATTGCCCTCTATATCCTGAGGCTTTTTACACACACACACACACACACACACACACACACACACACACACACACACACACACACACACACACACACACACACACACACACACACACACACACACACACACACACACACACACACACACACACACACACACACACACACACACACACACACACACACACACACACACACACACACACACACACACACACACACACACACACACACACACACACTTAAGTACTAAAAACATGCAGGAAAATTACTTTTTATGGCAGTATTTTCTGATTAATGGTTAATAAAAAGAGATATCTATCTACAATCCCTGTTGTTAAAACCTGTGACTTTAATACTTCAACAAAATGAAACAAGAATGTTGAATCTGGCTTCATCTAATGGTCACATTTCTGCCCATGAAATCTATGCAAGTTGGCACATATTTACTAAGATAATGCCTCATTTGCATATTTAAACACAGCATTTCAGTTCACTTCTAATACAAAAAACTATTATTTTGATATAAGTAATCAGCTGCAGAAGTTTCATGATATCTAGTTGTTATTTTTTTCCCTCCCCTATCCCCCTGTAGTGTCTTCATCACCATTGTGTCTCTACTTCCTCTCTATGACCTCTTAATATCATCTCGAGTGCTTTACGGCCTCTGATGACAGGTCACTCGCTGTTATGGATTGACTGAAAGCGGCTCCAGCTTGTCACTCTGACAGACGACCGCACGCACGCACGCACGCACGCGCACACACACACACACACACACACACACACACACACACACACACACACACACACACACACACACACACACACACACTATTCCCTATTAAGCACGTCACAGTGGATTTAACTTTATTACTGGCAGTCATCTGCGCGGCCACATGTGGCGTCTGCCTGTAAAGGGAAATGAATCTCGGCGGCCTTTTAGTTGAGATGATGAGCTTTTGTTCATCACGTTATGAAACAGCGGCTGGGTTCCAGTCTGATGAAGAGCTAAATTCACATCTCAGCTTCATCTCTCTGGGATGAGAGGACTACGCTGGGATTAGGCATGGGACGAAATTGGAAAAATGTCACAAGAAAAAGATCCCAAGAAATATCGTGGTCCAAAAAACTGTGATTCAGTTATGTGCAGTTCAGCATGAATATCTTATTTATAATAACACACCATTGGATATTTTGTAATACATGTTATATATTTAAGTACAACGTGCATCCGTATAGATATTTTTATTCTACGGAATTTTTGATGGATCTGTTATTGGCCATTTTACATTTTTGTATAAATATCTTTATTCAAATGTATTTAATCTTTTAATTTTGCATTCTAACTTCTTATATTTAAATATTTTTTTTATATTTGTTTCTATTTTATTCTTGCATTCTATGACTGTCTTATTCTGTTGTTGCTGTTTTTTATTATATTCTCCTGGCTCTTTAATGTCTGTTTTTAATTGCATTCAAATGTAATTTTATAATGGTTTTCTTTTAATGTCTTTTGTAAACCACTTTGTATTGCCTTGTTGTTGTTATTTAATTATTTCTCAAAAGAGGTTGGTTATTCTGAGCTTTCGCACCACAAGAAAGGCATCGATCATCAAAAGAAACAAGACTGAATCAACATAACCCTCGAACGAATTGTGGATTTTCAAATTATATTGAACTAAGAATAAGTGAAATGGTCACTGCTAGCTGCAGTTGCTTCAATTATGTTATTGTCCTGTCATGTGCTAGATGTGTTTTGGTATTTGACCCTGTGTTGACAAGGTCCCCCTTGTAAAATAGGTATTAATCTCAATGTGACGAGCTGTTCAAATAAATATATATAGTCTACTGTTAAAGCAGGGCAGTCAGATGTCAAGGTCAATAGAGTGGTGCGGGAATGAGTCGTAAAATCTCAATGTGTGTGGTTAACACAAGCTGAAGAAATGTTTAGGTTTTGTTCTACGACATAAATGACGTCAGTAAATACCCCACTGGTGAATTTAAAAACGGCGGTTGCTAACAAGTGTCTAAATTAGACGACTAAATGTCATCACGCCCAATATTAGCCACCTTTAGCTTAGCGGTGGTGTTGTGAAGTCATGTGACCGTGCTGTAGTTCCTTTATAGCCCAACGTTAGCCACCTTTAGCTTAGCGGTGGTGATGTGAAGTCATGTGACCGTGCTGTAGTTCCTTTATAGCCCAATATTAGCCGCCTTTAGCTTAGCGGTGGTGTTGTGAAGTCATGTGACCGTGCTGTAGTTCCTTTATAGCCCAACGTTAGCCACCTTTAGCTTAGCGGTGGTGATGTGAAGTCATGTGACCGTGCTGTAGTTCCTTTATAGCCCAATATTAGCCGCCTTTAGCTTAGCGGTGGTGACGTGAAGTCATGTGACCGTGCTGTAGTTCCTTTATAGCCCAACGTTAGCCACCTTTAGCTTAGCGGTGGTGATGTGAAGTCATGTGACCGTGCTGTAGTTCCTTTATAGCCCAATATTAGCCACCTTTAGCTTAGCGATGGTGACGTGAAGTCATGTGACCGTGCTGTAGTTTCTTTATAGCCCAACATTAGCCACCTTTAGCTTAGCGGTGGTGACGTGAAGTCATGTGACCGTGCTGTAGTTCCTTTATAGCCCAACGTTAGCCTCCTTTAGCTTAGCGGTGGTGGCGTGAAGTCATGTGACCGTGCTGTAGTTCTTTTATAGTCCAACATTAGCCGCCTTTAGCTTAGCGGTGGTGGCGTGAAGTCATGTGACCGTGCTGTAGTTCCTTTATAGCCCAACATTAGCCGCCTTCAGCTTAGCGGTGGTGATGTGAAGTCATGTGACCGTGCTAAAGTTCCTTTATAGCCCAACATTAGCCGCCTTTAGCTTAGCGGTGGTGATGTGAAGTCATGTGACCGTGCTAAAGTTCCTTTATAGCCCAACATTAGCCGCCTTTAGCTTAGCGGTGGTGGCGTGAAGTCATGTGACCGTGCTGTAGTTCCTTTATAGCCCAACATTAGCCGCCTTCAGCTTAGCGGTGGTGATGTGAAGTCATGTGACCGTGCTAAAGTTCCTTTATAGCCCAACATTAGCCGCCTTCAGCTTAGCGGTGGTGATGTGAAGTCATGTGACCGTGCTAAAGTTCCTTTATAGCCTAATGTTAGCTATTTCTTTCTGGAGATTGCATTTACGCTTCAAAAATCATAAAGTGGTGTTAACATGTGGAGATCATCCTGCTGAAGACATGTGCAAGTATCATAAACGTTTGTTTACCACAGAGATTATTTTCTGCAATAATCTTATTGGCTTTTTGTCAAGGGAACGAGGGTAGTGCTAATTCTGGGTGGCCAAGAAAAAAGAGGTCCTCCCTGCGGCGCTCTATAGCAACACACTGACGGAAAGTGTATTTACGCTAAAACCTTTAAACTGCTGGCTGCCTGTGGGGAGAGTAGCCTGGTGTCCTGTGCTTGACAGGATGGAGCAGCAGGAGTAGGAGGAGGTGTGATACAGCAACGCAGTGCATCAGATCATCCATCACTGTCCACACTACCTGCAGCCTGGGGGGGTATATATATATATATGATAATAGATCCAGCAGCAGTGGAGGGACTGGGAGCAAAGGTCTACATTTACACCTCCGCGGCCAAATCAGCTATCAATCTGGCAAGCAAGGCCATTGGGAGTGGCGGTCAGGTGACACCCGGCTGACATATTGCTCTGTTCGGAGCCAACAAACACATCCGTTAGCCCCCCCACTCCCCTCGTACTAAACATCAAGGCCTCTGGCGGGTGACAGACATCTGTATCGCCACACTCTTGTCATGTGTCATCAGAAATCCCGACCTCCTACAAACATATCGACCCGTTGCCTTGACTCATGCACACTAATTGACGAGTGCAAATCAGCATCAGAACACACACAGGCTGCAGGGAATATGACTTCCTCACCACTTCATAGTGTCACTGCAGCGCTGCCTCCTTTGAGTTGTGTTGGTCTGTAAGAGTGCTGCAGGAATGAGTCCTAAAACCAGGAAATGAGTTGGCATTTCAGCACCGGATGCATGAATTGGTTTCTTGACGGATGTTTTGGTTTCACTTTTTAATGTTTTACCTGTTGTTCACCATCTATTATCTATCATGTTTACGCTGCTATGGACAATCATGCACTATGTACATTCAATAACATTTGAAGTGACTGTTATTTTGATTGATATATTGATTGATTGATTGATTGATTGATTGATTGATTGATTGATTGATATACACCTGAACATCAGCAGGAGAGGACTCTTTAAAGTAGAGACTACATACTGATATACACCTGAACATCAGCAGGAGAGGACTCTTTAAAGTAGAGACACTACATACTGATATACACCTGAACATCAGCAGGAGAGGACTCTTTAAAGTAGAGACTACATACTGATATACACCTGAACATCAGCAGGAGAGGACTCTTTAAAGTAGAGACACTACATGCTGACATACACCTGGACATCAGCAGGAGAGGACTCTTTAAAGTAGAGACACTACATGCTGATATACACCTGAACATCAGCAGGAGAGGACTCTTTAAAGTAGAGACACTACATACTGATATACACCTGAACATCAGCAGGAGAGGACTCTTTAAAGTAGAGACACTACATACTGATATACACCTGAACATCAGCAGGAGAGGACTCTTTAAAGTAGAGACACTACATACTGATATACACCTGAACATCAGCAGGAGAGGACTCTTTAAAGTAGAGACACTACATACTGATATACACCTGGACATCAGCAGGAGAGGACTCTTTAAAGTAAAGACACTACATACTGATATACACCTGAACATCAGCAGGAGAGGACTCTTTAAAGTAGAGACACTACATACTGATATACACCTGAACATCAGCAGGAGAGGACTCTTTAAAGTAGAGACACTACATACTGATATACACCTGAACATCAGCAGGAGAGGACTCTTTAAAGTAGAGACACTACATACTGATATGCACCTGAACATCAGCAGGAGAGGACTCTTTAAAGTAGAGACACTACATACTGATATACACCTGAACATCAGCAGGAGAGGACTCTTTAAAGTAGAGACACTACATACTGATATACACCTGAACATCAGCAGGAGAGGACTCTTTAAAGTAGAGACACTACATACTGATATACACCTGGAAATCAGCAGGAGAGGACTCTTTAAAGTAGAGACACTACATACTGATATACACCTGAACATCAGCAGGAGAGGACTCTTTAAAGTAGAGACACTACATACTGATATACACCTGAACATCAGCAGGAGAGGACTCTTTAACTAAACATACTTAGTTGCTTTCCTGCACTGAGTAAAGGATGCACGTGATTCCTAATACCTGGAGCGATGGTCTTGATCCTGATTGGATGAGGGCAGGAGTTTAGGACCCCACGGACGTCTCCTAAAGTCATCCCCAACACCGGCGTGCCCCCGATCTCCAGGATGACGTCTCCCACCGTGAGTCCTCCACCGGGCGCCAAGGTGACGAACGGGAACTCTCCGTAGTCTGCCCCTCCCCCGATGGAGACCCCCAGCTCCCCCGAGGACCCCAGCAAGGGCACGAAGCTGTCCAGCACCTTGGAGCGCCAGTGCAGCTTCTTCCCCGCCGTCTTAGACATGGCGAAGGAGCTGCGGGGGGAAATCAAACAGGAAGGAGCACAAGGTGTGAGACAGGAAGGTGTTGATTACAGAACAGGTGACACACTGGGTTTGAGATCCCCTCGGCACTCGCTTCCTGTTCGTCAGAGACTTTAAGATTCAAGGCTTTTATTGTCATGTGTCCATAGCTACAGTGTAGTTATGACAATGGACATCTTAGGTCACAGGCTCCTCCAACAGTGCAACACAATAAAACAGATACAATAGTAAATCGATTATTATTCGCCAGGGCTGCCGAATAATCGATTTTGATCATGGTCAGTTTCTGGCAACCCTAGATTGTACGGTTATGAATGCATAATAAGTTAGTTATGATGTAGTTAAAACAATATTGGATGATAGTTATTATTTTTTTGTGTTTTGGACTGAGATAAATCATGGGTCAAAACTGACCCGCGAGCACCATGAACCGTAACAGCTTTCCAACACACGGGTTGATGCTTTTAAGATTTGTTATAATGCACTTTGAATTGCCTTACTGCTGAACAATGAGACAAACTTAAAGCTTATTTAGAGTTATTTAGATTGTATTCTGCATAGACTATACCTGCACTCAGCATTTCTCCTGTTAACTGATCTATGTTTGGAAAAGTCAATGAATGAATACATTGGGAAAAAAACAACAAATAAATGAAATAACAAGAAGGAAGGTAGGACCCCTTGAAGCTTGTTCTGATGTTTAACCTTTATCAGTTGTCAATGTCTGAAGTCTGTGGAGCTGCAGTGTTCACAATTGGCTTGAAGTCATACATAATTCCACATAAAGGATGCTTACTCTGGCAGCTTTAAAAGTCAGCAACATGGGAACCGTTTGATTCTGTGCTGTGTGCAAACACGCAGCGGCACAGAACATGACTCTCCACCCATTCCCTCAAGTCTCGGCGCTCACACACACACACACACACACACACACACACACACACACACACACACACACACACACACACACACACACACATCTAGTTTGAACTCGATGAAGGTACGGGTCGTTGGATGCACACACACGTTTCGACAGGTGTTGCAGACCAACAGCTGCACTGGAGCACAATACTTCCACGCTGATATAGATTTTTATGGATTTTTCTTGGACAATGAATAATTACAGAGTTTGTATTCTCCAGGACTCCAGATCCCTCCATACACTGCTTACTGTCCTGGGGAGCAGCTGTGTGTGTGTGTGTGTGTGTGTGTGTGTGTGTGTGTGTGTGTGTGTGTGTGTGTGTGTGTGTGTGTGTGTGTGTGTGTGTGTGTGTGTGTGTGTGTGTGTGTGTGTGTGTGTGTGTGTGTGTGTGTGTGTGTGTGTGTGTGTGTGTGTGTGTGTGTGTGTGTGTGTGTGTGTGTGTAGCTGACATCATGAAGACTTGTTTGAGTCGACAGGGGCGTGACAGCTGAGATGTCCAGAGAGAGCGGACTCTGACATTGTCAATCAGAGGTTGCGCTAGACTTTTTCACTACCCGTCATTTTGACGGACAGGATCGTAAAACTTCTGTCAAAATCCAGAATTACCCGTCGGCCTTTACACAACTCTGACAAGGGGGGGGGGGGGGGGGAAGCATGCTCGTGAACTGTCAACGGGGGACAGTTCACATGCGCCGTGTTATGCATGGCTGCTGCACCTCGCGGGAGCGTGCACAACGTAAAGCCAAAACTCACAGACATATAAATGATCTGTACGGCACAGTTAGGTTTGGAAACGGTATGATTTCCTTTTTGGAGGGCATGCATAACACATTTTGGCGTTGTTCCGAGTTTGTTCTAATCTGTCACACACACACACACACACACACACACACACACACACACACACACACACACACACACACACACACACACACACACACACACACACACACACACACACACACACACACACACACACACACACACACACACACACACACACACACACACACACACACACACACACACACACACACACACACACACACACACACACACACACACACACACACACAAAGGTGGGGTACAGAATCCTCTCCACAAAAAGCCAATGGGATATTTACATTGGATTTCAGAATATGACATACATATTTTCAACAATTTTTTTTAAGTGTAAATTCAATCTCCAGAAGTTAAAAGCTAACGTTACGCTTAGGGATGTCCCGATCACCTTTTTTTGCTCCCGATCCGATTCCGATCATTTGATTTTGACAATCTGCCGATACCGATTTTTCCCGATCCGATCTTTATGCAATGCATTAAGAGAAAAAAAAGGTAACCGATAACGGCTGGTCATCCAACCCGTTGAATTCAGCTATCTTGGCTGTCTTTTGGCCTTTTCACTGTTCTGGGGAAGTTTCTCTTTTGTGATGACCCCTCCCCCCGTCTGCCTGGCTGTGCTCCCTGCCTTGCTGTCCTCTGGCAGGTACTGGGAGTGTCGCCCTGTTTGTTCCAGCCTTTGGAAGGTTGTAACAAGCAGGGAGGCCACACAGAGTTTAATGCCAAATATATATTTATTTAACAGATTGTTGAAGAACACCTCTGATGTATAATGTGGTAAGAATCAGACTGTCAGTAGTGTGAGCAGTGTGTGAGTGTGTGGAAGGGTGTTGTAGCATGTTGGAGGGTGCATCAAACCTAAGACAGGCTGTAGGCTGAGGTTGCTGCAGCATGCCAGGATCTGAATCAGAGAGATTGATCCTTGCAGCTGGGCAACCTTTATGCCTTCTGGTGGCTCCGCCTCTAGATGGGCGGGCACAAACAGGACGACACTCCCAGTACCTGCCAGAGGACAGCAAGGCAGGGAGCACAGCCAGGCAGACGGGGGGAGGGGTCGTCACACCCCCTCCCTTAAAATGGAGGACCCACTAGGATCCTCCAACCTGAGGCACAAAAACACAACCACCCTACATGAGGATTGGCAAGCCAAGAAGGCCCCGTCAAGTTTGATAGACTATGTCCATGGTTTCAAACACCGCTTGTATCGGGCTAATCAAATGGCAAGAGAAAAGCTACAGTCTGCTCAAACTCAAATGAAAAGCCTCTATGATCGACGTGCAGAACTTTGTGAGTTGAGTCCTGGGGATCAGGTTTTAGCACTGCTGCCTGTAGTTGGCTCCCCGTTTCAGGCCAAGTTCTCTGGCCCTTATACAGTGTCCAAGAAGTTGTCAGACCTCAACTATTTGATAGCGACCCCTGACCGGAAGAAGTCGGTGCAGTTTTGCCATATAAACTTGCTAAAACCGTATTTTTCCCGTAAACCTGTGCCAGGTGTGGTTTGTTCTGTTTCCTCAGATGCTGCAGTGGTGACAGTGGGTCACCCGTCACCATCTCTGGATGTGGGGGCAGGGGTTACGGTTGAAGAGGAGTATTCCCCAGATGATGGTCTGTTGAGAGGACGGCTTAAGAATTCGGAGTCACTGGCTAATCTGGGTGGAATGCTGGGTCATTTAACCGAACCGCGGCGCACAGAGTTGGTCGGTCTAGTTAAAAACTACCCCTGCCTGTTTGGGGACACTCCATCTCGCACCCACCTTATAGAACACGATATTGAGGTGGGTGATGCTAAACCGGTACGACAGCGTTTTTACCGCATGTCTCCGGACAAACGAGAGCATTTAGAGGCAGAAGTTAAGTATATGCTGGAGAATAACATTGCTGAGCCGTGTGCTTCTAGTTGGTCTTCTCCTTGTTTGCTGGTTACGAAACCAGATGGTACATTTAGACCATGTACTGATCTCCGCAAGGTGAATTTAGTGACCAAACCTGACTCGTTTCCACTCCCTCGCATGGAGGACTGTGTGGACCAGGTCGGTTCTGCTAAGTTTGTCAGTAAATTTGACCTGCTAAAGGGTTACTGGCAGGTCCCGTTAACGGCAAGAGCTAGGGAGATCGCCTCATTTATCACGTCCAGTGGGTTGTACTCATACACCGTAATGCCATTTGGGTTACGAAATGCCCCAGCCACGTTTCAACGCCTGATGAACCAGGTGGTGTCAGGTCTTGCTGGCTGTGCTGTGTATCTGGATGATGTTGTGGTATACAGTGACACTTGGGAGGAACATCTCCAACACATTAATGCGCTGTTTGAACGTCTTGCCTGGGCTTGTCTGACCGTTAACTTGGCAAAGTGTGAGTTTGCTAAGGCAACGGTCACCTACCTGGGTAAAGTAGTTGGCCAAGGACAGGTTAAGCCAGTGAGGGCAAAGGTGCTGGCAATTGACCGGTTCCCTGTTCCCACAACCAGAAAAGAACTCTCTCGTTTTACTATCGTGGGTTCTGTCAGAATTTCTCTACGGTGGTTGCGCCCCTCACCTCTCTTCTCAGTCCTAAGGTAAAGTTTGAATGGTCTCCTCGATGTCAACAGGCTTTTGAGGCTGCGAAAACTGTGTTGTGCTCGGCTCCTGTCCTAGCAGCACCCCAGATGGACCAGCCCTTCATTCTTCATGTGGATGCTAGTAAGGTTGGAGCTGGGGCAGTACTCGCGCAGGTTGATGAGAGCGGCTCCGAATGCCCGGTAAGTTTCTTCTCTAAGAAATGTAACTCTCATCAATTAAACTATTCTATCATTGAAAAGGAGGCACTGGCACTCATCTGGGCGTTAAAGCATTTTGAGGTGTATGTTGGGAGTGGAGTTGGGCCCTTGGTGGTCTATACAGATCATAACCCCCTAACCTTTCTGCACTCGCTCCAGAATCCAAATCAACGCCTTATGCGTTGGTGTCTCTTCCTCCAGCCTTTTCATCTGGACATTAGGCATGTCAAAGGTGTGGATAATACAGTGGCTGATGCCATGTCCAGGGCTATAACCTCCTAGGTTAACTAGTGTTTTTCTCCCTGCAGGGGTGTCTGTTTTTTCTGTTTTGCCCTCTCTTAAAATGCTTCTTAGGTACCAAAGTTGCTGAGGGGTTGAGCAAGAGGCTACAGATGTGCTTGCAGGTTGTACGAACATTTGAAGGTTAACTTTTGTTGTGTCTATTGTGTTTGGTGGTTGTGTTTTTGTGCCTCAGGTTGGAGGATCCTAGTGGGTCCTCCATTTTAAGGGAGGGGGTGTGACGACCCCTCCCCCCGTCTGCCTGGCTGTGCTCCCTGCCTTGCTGTCCTCTGGCAGGTACTGGGAGTGTCGTCCTGTTTGTGCCCGCCCATCTAGAGGCGGAGCCACTAGAAGGCATAAAGGTTTCCCAGCTGCAAGGATCAATCTCTCTGATTCAGATCCTGGCATGCTGCAGCAACCTCAGCCTACAGCCTGTGTTAGGTTTGATGCACCCTCCAACATGCTACAACACCCTTCCACACACTCACACACTGCTCACACTACTGACAGTCTGATTCTTACCACATTATACATCAGAGGTGTTCTTCAACAATCTGTTAAATAAATATATATTTGGCATTAAACTCTGTGTGGCCTCCCTGTTTGTTCCAGCCTTTGGAAGGTTGTAACACTTTCCTTTTGAAAGTCTCTGAAAGTGTCGGTTGTCTCAGTGCCGTTACCTGAGTGGCCGCTGTGTACTCGTCGTGTTGTTGTTGGTGTTTGTTTCTCAGGTGGCGTATTAGATTGGTCGTGTTGAACGTAGCTCTGTTCTTTCCACCACGCGGAACCTCCGCCTTGCAAACATTACACTGCCTTCGCTTTCAATTTTATAATACTTCCAAACTCCTGACATTTTCTCTGTCCCGACTCCCGAGTCACCAGCTGAACGTAGCCTCTCGTTAGCTTACTGCTACTATTAGACACTGCGCCCACTCTTTGAGAGAAATAAGCAACCAGGTCTATGAAAACAAGCCCGAAAGAAGCAACACATAAATGATGTTGTGTAATTTTTAACCAAAACTAAGTCCTCAGGATGACTTTAAGACGTGAACATGGTCATTTTTGTTTTGTAACATTAAATAAAATTATTAAAAAAAATTAGAAAATAAAAAATCCCGATCCCCGATTTTTTTCTCCCGATTCCGATCTTTTGAAAATCACGTGATCGGATCGGGACATCTCTAGTTACGCTATAAGGAACTAGCACGGTCACATGACTTCACGTCACCGCTACGCTAAAGGCGGCTAATGTTGGTCGTTGTTTAGACACCAACTAGTGTATCTACAGATCAAAGCACAGAACAAGATACTTAAATACTACAACATCCAATGAAATTACTAACAATATCAATTATAACACTTTTGAATCACCGTCAAATTAATGTTGGGAAGACCAATTGCTCCACATCTATGTATTTTGGGTCATGGGAAAAGGAGTCAAAGTCAGTGCATTGGAAAATATGCTGACAAGAAAAACTTAAATACAGTAACGAAGTATTTGTACTTCACTACTTCCACCTCTGAGCCTAAGCTGCTTCAAAGAGGGACAGACAGACAGGATATAACTCGTCCTTTGCAGCAGACTGGCACATCTGACAGGGATCCTCTTTGCTGCTCAGCCAAAAAGAAGGGGTCCCTAATGGCTTTTTATAAACAGAGAGGGATAAATGAGGAAGAGGAAGGCAGGGAGTGGAGGGAGATTAGAGGATGAAACACAGAAATAGACTGTAACTAAATACAGATGGATTGTATGTGTTTTGTCCCACACTCTGAGAGAAAAAGAGGGAGGAGGTCGGGTGCAGATGGAGAGGCGCCACACAGCCTGAGGTCGGCACAGGACTCACGACTTTAACCTTCAGCTCGGGCCATGAGTCAGAGTTTCACCGAGAACACAAATAAACACAACTTCCATTTCAGTCTCGGGTAAAAACCAAGGGAAAGTCACTGTTGTTCTCACGTTGAATGAAACACAATCAATGGATTTGAGAGTAGCGGAAAATATGAAATGGGATTACGTAATTAGGATACAAAAATGGGATTTCCTTACAGTTACAGAAAAAAGAAAATAAGTAATCAGATTACAGGTATGTTCAAAGAAAATGGGGATTACAATGTACAATAGATTTTAAAATAGTGTGCTGCAGGAATGAGTCCTAAAACCCAGAAATTAGTTGGTTTTTACCACTTCCTGTTCGCCCGTCTGGAAGTCCAGTTTTTTCTGCATGTGTTTTTGGTTGTTAGCCTGAAATAAGGTCTGAGGTTAACACAAGCTAAAGAGATCCTAATGCTTTGTTCTATGACAACAAATGCGTCAGTAAATACCCCACTGGTGGATTTAAAAACAGCGGTTGCTAACAAGTGTCTAAATGAGACGACAAACATCATCATAACTACATGTAGTTCCTTTATAGCTCAACATTAGCCGCCTTTAGCTTAGCGGTAGTGATGTGAAGTCATGTGACCATGCTGTACTTCCTTTATAGCCCAACATTAGCCGCCTTTAGCTTAGCGATGGTGATGTGAAGTCCTGTGACCGTGCTGTAGTTCCTTTATCGCTCAACATTAGCCACCTTTAGCTTAGCGGTGGTGATGTGAAGTCATGTGACCGTGCTGTAGTTCCTTTATAGCCCAACATTAGCCGCCTTTAGCTTAGCGGTGGTGACGTGGAGTCATGTAACCATGCTGTACTTCCTTTATAGCCCAACATTAGCCGCCTTTAGCTTAGCGACGGTGACGTGGAGTCATGTGACCGTGCTGTAGTTCCTTTATAGCCCAACATTAGCCGCCACAGAGATAATTTCCTGCCATATCTTGAAATCCAAAGGAGAAATCACATTGACTTTTTGTCAAGCGAACCAGGAAGATGCTAACATCCGGGTCTGCCAGCACAAATACTTCATCCCTGCTCTATAAAGAATGATATATTCTGATGTCTCAGGTAAAACCATAGATATGCTCCCAGTTCATCATCAGCTATTGCCTGAGATCTCATGATGTGCTTTTATTAAATGTGCCAAGTGCTAGGACTGACTTAGGGAAAAAAGCTTTGAGATGCGCAGCTCCACTAACTTGGAACAGTCTGTAAAAGGAATGGAAACTGAGCAATTTGGTTCCACTAAATATTTTTAAAGCACGGATAGACGCTATCCAATTGGAAACTGTTGGAATCTGTAAATGTCACTAGCTATGTAAACTGTAGTCGCTATAAATATGCTGTATGATGTCCTTTTTGTTTTTCTGTTGTTTTATGTTTTATATGTCTTCATGTGGAACCTACTTGCAGCAGATCAATGATCTCAATGGGATTCACCTGCTTAAATAAAGGTTTGCAATTCAATTCAATGGCCTCTGGTTCAAAGAATGCTTTCACTGGGTGGAAATGTCTCCATCACTTTGTGTTCAAAGGAGAAAAGGGAAACAATATTAGTGTGTAATGCATGCTGTGCTTGCCAGCTGTTTACTGTCACTATCCAAGGAGTCCACGTCCAATTTAAAGGATCATTAACAGGTAAATGTTCGTTAATACTCATCTGTAATCCAGTACTTGAAATAGGTGTACTGCCTGAGTTTGGAGGACCCCTTGGTTAATAATGAAAATAGTATGAGTGATCTTAATGTTCTGTATTAATTAAACTAAAACAGATAAGTAGTAAGACTACAACAAGTAGAGCCAGGGTATTTCCACCTGAAATTATTTGTATCACTTCACCCTTGCCAAACAACCCCCAACCCCCCCTCTGTGAAGCCTTCTGCAGCAGCACGGTCCACCTGCAGCAGTACAGCCTGCGTGTACCTGTGTGTCACGAGAATCACAAGCATCTTTCTCCATTCAATCTCACACAACAAACTCCCACGTGCATCCATCCATCCTGAGCAACAGATCTATAAGCCATCTTTAAGTCTCTTCATGCTTTATCTAAACATTTCTCAGAATGATTAAAAGGCTAAAAATAAAACTGTCGGGGCGTATGTGTGTCTGCATGCACGCGGAGTGTCGCCGAGCTGTTGTCTTGACCTCCTCGTGTGACGGCGGTTTAATGAGCCTCGGCCTGTCAGGTCCGCCCGTCCCGCCGCAGACACACCCCGACACACTCCGCTGCGGCTGGTGTTGATGCTACACACACTCTTCTCACTGTGTGCACTTAAACACAGAGCTACACTGCCGCCATTACGGCTGCACGGGGAGGTCAGAATGTGACAAAAGGGATCGAGTCAGACGTTACATTCAGTGGATTAATAAATCATCGTAATTTGCAATGCATGCATTCTTAATGTAAAGTTACTCGGTGTTCAAACAGAGTGGTTTGAGAACACGTTGCTCTTCTATATTTCAAAGTGGCACTCAGGACGACCTTTTCTTACTAACTCGCACTGTTTTCAATTACAACATGACAGCCGTGCTAGCAGCTATGTGACGCTGCACTAAGGCACTGGGATGTTTTGAGGTACGATGCTAACAAGCTAACAGTGACAACGCTATCACCGTCTAATCTTAGCGCGTTGGCATGCTAACATTTGATTATTATCAATAGAGGGGTCATTCCAGAATTGGAGGACAATTTAGACACCAACATTTTTGAAAAATGAACCTTTTATTTTCAAAAAAAATGTATGTATTCAGGAAAAACAGATAATAAACCATCAACAAAAGGGATTTGCCCAGCTAGGGCATCAAATGTATATTTTCCAATGAAGAATTACCCCTGTTACTCTAATTATAGTAACAGGGTTGAAAATCAATACTAATTTGAGCTTTAACCTCAGGAATTATTGCTAGATGTAGCATGTAATGCTACTTTCGAGGCAAGGACAAACTTGGATATCTAATGCAAGAAAGATAACTTTGAAATGAATATGCTTTATTCTGATAATATCAGTAACAGGGTTGAGTGCGTCAGAGTGCCACACTCCTTTAAGACTGAAAATATTGTAAAAATATGAAAAATAAAAGAGAGGACTTAGTTTTGGTCTACCCATGGCACTAGCACATGGCTTGCTGGTGTCCTTTCCGCTGTGTCATCTGACTTACAGTTTGTTCACTTCCTCTGCCAATCTAAAAAAGGTTTGGGTAACAGGGTTGAGCGCATGTTGCGGGACACACCTTCTGTGCAGAATTACTGTTATTTAAAATATGTTTATGATTTAACAAATTGATTTTACCATTACAAGAGACATCAATAGAATAATACCAACAAAAGTCAATAAAATCCCTATTTTAAATGTTATATTTAACATGCAAGTTGGTCACCAAGAAGCGGGGACAAGAGAAAAATGCCATTTTAGGGGATGTTCGAGAGCTATTTGATAATTTAAATAATATTTTGACACCTCTTTTTCTACAACTTTATATACATTTTGTCTCAAGACAAGTATGTTCAACACAACAAGTGCATGTTTTAGCATTTTTGGCATGGATTATTAGATTTTTTTATATGGGCGACATGAAATGTCCTCCAATTCTGGAATGACCCAGAGATAAATAGAGATATGGCTAATGGACATGTCCTTAGTTCTCCAGGTTATTGGTCTCATTGTATTAGACAAATTAACGTTTTGACATAATGAATGTTGGAGCTATATATTGCTGTTTTTGTTTATTGTAAATGTACCTTTCATTTTTGTGTAATTAAAGTTAATTGAATGAGTTGTTTTATGCTCTTACTTTGAAGGCAGTTTTGGGCACTGGGGTGATGTGGGCACCTGTAATTGGTTAATTCGTTAATTCGTTATATTCCTTGATGATTTGGGCTGGTTCAATGATGGTGCTGAATGAAAATCAAATGATCACCAAAGCTAAAATGATTAATCCTGAGGAAAACGTGAATTTCTGTTAGTTAGGTTGCAACTAACGATAATTTTCCATTATCAATAAACTGTTTATGTTAACGAACCAATAATATTTGGGTATAAATGTCAGAAAAAAAGGGGAAAATGTTTTGTTAGTCGAAACTCAACGACATTAACTTGAGTAAAATAAAGCATTTTCTGAAATGTCTTTTATTAAAAGTGACTTTATCAATTGTTTTAATAGTTTATAATTCAGGCTGTCAATCGATAATCGACGCGGAGTCAATAGGTCGACTAAATTCAATGGCTTGAGACAATGGCTGAAAATGTTGTGTCAAGGTACAATGTATAGCGTTTTTCAGGCCCTAGCCACATCCTTAAGTTTCAAATCTTAGGCATGCTAAGCATTAGTTTACTATCGCAGCAAACAGTGAGGCAGATGAAGCATTTTGCAGGTATTTGGTCGTAAACAAGCTTGAGTTTGACCTGATGATGACGCTAGACAAAAGAAATTGCGATCTTGAGAGCGATATGACAATATGTTTTAGATATATTTCACTAAAAACAACCTCATGGCGACAATATAGGAAAAAAGGGATCATAAAATACAGTAGGATTCATCCTCTGGGAACCATGAACGCCTGGTGATAATTTCACGGAAAGCCTTAAAACAGTTGAGATATTTAAGACCGACTGACAACATCACGGGTAAAGCAGCTGATAAATCACTCCAGATGAAATCATAAAGGGCCAGCAGTGTAACTATATGTTCTAGAGAAGGACACAATATGGTCTCAAGGATACCTCGCCCTATAAAAGAAGTCTCTCTTGAGATTTCTGACCTTTAGGTCGAGGAAGAGCTGACCAACACATATCCTGTTTCAATGACTTCTCTGCAGTCTCCCAGTGTAATCTCAAACCACAGCAATCTGTCAATAGAGAGGCGAAGTCCCTCCCTTTCCGGGGGAGCTCCATGGCACCTTATTTCGGAAAAAGTATGTATTGAAGTCAATGGCGAGAGAAAGATTATCTTTCGATCCCGTTTGAATTGTGCCACGAATTACACATATGATGTTTGTCAATTTAAAAGATGATTTTGCAAGTCAAAAAAATTTAAATAAAAAGTAACACTTTTTTTGTGTGAAACCGCTCAATGAACTACATCTCCCATCTCGCACCACACACCAAGATGCCCGTCACGTTGGAACATTTCACCTCCTTTCTTTCAGAATGAGACGAAAAGTATTAAAAGAGGTTTAAATCACTCCAAGTCTGGGCGTGTTGAGAGCTGTACACACACACAAGGGGAGTCAGTCGGTTCCGTGTAGAGCCAGCATGCGGGACTGGGACTCTGGGATTTGTAGACTTTCTAGTTGCGTATTTTTCATAGTCTTATATTTCAACAGTTTTACGACAAACTGTGACTTTTTTAAGATTGACAACATCATATGTGTAATTCGTGGCACGATTCAAACGGGATCGAAAGATACCTCTCTCTATCTCCATTGACTTCAATACATGATTTTTCCGAAATAATGGTCCCATGGACCGGAAGTAGATGGGCGTGACTTCGCCACTCTATAGCAAAACACACATCCTGTTGACCTAAGGCTATTCTTAGGGGTTGTTTTTTAATACTCACCCTATTGTTTAGACTTATGAGGCATAGAACAAATGCTTAAGGCTGTATGAGTCGGTGGCAGAAATAAACAGCTGCGCCCTTTAGCCCTGACCTGCATAAAGAAGGCTTTGTATATGCAGAGGCCGCTTATTGTTCTTAGTTAATTCCCCTATTACTTCATAGTTTTTTGTTAAATATTTGAATGTTTTTGTCCTTTTAAGGACATTTTAATTCAATCATCTTTATATACCATACATTATTTATTTTAATTATTTATTATACTTTTCCCAACGGAGGAACAACCCAATTCACCCTGGGATAATATAGTTCTCTGATGGTGATGAATAACCTGAATAATTCAATTATTTCCAACTCAAAAGAGACAAACTGTTATTCCAGCTTCACCTTAACAAACGTAACACCCCGATTGTTTCACAGTACTAATAACACGAGTAGTATAACAATAAGATTTCAGTTCATTAAATCCTTCGCAGTGATTACTCTAAAAAAGCTGCGGCTGTTTCCCCCCCCAGCATTAAATAAGCACTTATTTCAGGTTGGATCTCCGGGCTGTTCTTTTATTAAAGTTACACTGAGGAGCTTTGCCATGGAGCTCAATAATTCAAAGTCAACTTGAAGCGAGGAATCAAGGATGCGAGGGAATAGCACATGACATCGGACAGACAACATCCTGAAAGACCTTCAGGAGGAGAAGAAGAAGAAGGAGGAAAAACACATCAATTAAGACGAGTGAATAATTGAATTGGTCCTGAAAGGCCAAGAAGAAACAACAACAACAACAACTTGTCCTGACAGATTAAGGCAGCAGGGTGAAAAACCTCGGGAAATTAAGTTTGTGGCGAGAAACTTGAATTGATTCAGGCGATGTTTAAAATAGATATTAGAGAGGGAATTAATTGTCTAACTTCCAAAGCAAACCAGTAAGTAAACGGTAAGGAGTGTCTATTGAATTTGGCTTTCCCCTTCATTTCAGCATCTCAACACTCCCCGCCCCCCCCCCCCCCCGCCCCCGCCACATCAGTACCATCAGAGGGCTGGATGGTGAGAGCGGTGACTGTCAGCTCGTGTGATTCTCTGTTCCTGATGTCTATCTGCACGCCGGCCCTAATCCCCATCAACCGTCCCTCAGACGCCCATCGCTCTCTGACATAATCCGCTTTGACCAAAGCCAAACTTCTGCAACGACGGGAAACTTTTCACACCATCAGCTTCTGCGTGAATCCACTCTCAGGTTGAGGTTTCATAACTATTACCTTAACCTGACTAAAACATCATACTGTAGAGTTAAAGAGTCCTTTCCTGCTGATGTTCAGGTGTATATCAGTATGTAGTGTCTCTACTTTAAAGAGTCCTCTCCTGCTGATGTTCAGGTGTATATCAGTAGGTGGTGTCTCTACTTTAAAGAGTCCTCTCCTGCTAATGTTCAGGTGTCTATCAGTATGTAGTGTCTCTACTTTAAAGAGTCCTCTCCTTCTGATGTTCAGGTGTATATCAGTATGTAGTGTCTCTACTTTAAAGAGTCCTTTCCTGCTGATGTTCAGGTGTATATCAGTAGGTGGTGTCTCTACTTTAAAGAGTCCTCTCCTGCTAATGTTCAGGTGTCTATCAGTATGTAGTGTCTCTACTTTAAAGAGTCCTTTCCTGCTGATGTTCAGGTGTATATCAGTAGGTGGTGTCCTCTACTTTAAAGAGTCCTCTCTGCTGATTGTTCAGGTGTATATCAGTATGTAGTGTCTCTACTTAAAGAGTCCTCTCCTGCTGATGTTCAGGTGTATATCAGTATGTAGTGTCTCTACTTTAAAGAGTCCTCTCCTGGCTGATGTTCAGGTGTATATCAGTATGTAGTGTCTCTACTTTAAAGAGTCCTCTCCTGCTGATGTTCAGGTGTATATCAGTATGTAGTGTCTCTACTTTAAAGAGTCCTCTCCTGCTGATGTCAGGTGTATATCAGTATGTAGTGTCTCTACTTTAAAGAGTCCTCTCCTGCTGATGTTCAGGTGTATATCAGTATGTAGTGTCTCTACTTTAAAGGAGTCCTCTCTGCTGATGTTCAGGTGTATATCAGTATGTAGTGTCTCTACTTTAAAGAGTCCTCTCCTGCTGATGTTCAGGTGTTATATCAGTATTGTAGTGTCTCTACTTTAAAGAGTCCTCTCCTGCTGATGTTCAGGTGTATATCAGTATGTAGTGTCTCTACTTTAAAGAGTCCTCTCCTGCTGATGTTTCAGGTGTATATCAGTATGTAGTGTCTCTACTTTAAAGAGTCCTCTCCTGCTGATGTTCAGGTGTATATCAGTATGTAGTGTCTCTACTTTAAAGAGTCCTCTCCTGCTGATAGTTCAGGTGTATATCAGTATTGTAGTGTCTCTACTTTAAAGAGTCCTCTCCTGCTGATGTTCAGGTGTATATCAGTATGTAGTGTCTCTACTTTAAAGAGTCCTCTCCTGCTGATGTTCAGGTGTATATCAGTATGTAGTGTCTCTACTTTAAAGAGTCCTCTCCTGCTGATGTTCAGGTGTATATCAGTATGTAGTGTCTCTACTTTAAAGAGTCCTCTCCTGCTGATATTCAGGTGTATATCAGTATGTAGTGTCTCTACTTTAAAGAGTCCTCTCCTGCTGATGTTCAGGTGTATATCAGTATGTAGTGTCTCTACTTTAAAGAGTCTCTCCTGCTGATGTTCAGGTGTACTATCAGTATGTAGTGTCTCTACTTTAAAGAGGTCCTCTCCTGCTGATGTTCAGGTGTATATCAGTATGTAGTGTCTCTACTTTAAAGAGTCCTCTCCTGCTGATATCAAGGTGTATATCAGTATGTAGTGTCTCTACTTTAAAGAGTCCTCTCCTGCTGATGTTCAGGTGTATATCAGTATGTAGTGTCTCTACTTTAAAGAGTCCTCTCCTGCTGATGTTCAGGTGTACATCAGTATGTAGTGTCTCTACTTTAAAGAGTCCTCTCCTGCTGATGTTCAGGTGTATATCAGTATGTAGTGTCTCTACTTTAAAGAGTCCTCTCCTAATGATATCAAGGTGTATATCAGTGTGTAGTGTCTCTACTTTAAAGAGTCCTCTCCTGCTGATGTTCAGGTGTATATCAGTATGTAGTGTCTCTACTTTAAAGAGTCCTCTCCTGCTGATGTTCAGGTGTGCATCAGTATGTAGTGTCTCTACTTTAAAGAGTCCTCTCCTGCTGATGTTCAGGTGTATATCAGTATGTAGTGTCTCTACTTTAAAGAGTCCTCTCCTGCTGATATCAAGGTGTATATCAGTATGTAGTGTCTCTACTTTAAAGAGTCCTCTCCTGCTGATGTTCAGGTGTATATCAGTATGTAGTGTCTCTACTTTAAAGAGTCCTCTCCTGCTGATGTTCAGGTGTATATCAGTATGTAGTGTCTCTACTTTAAAGAGTCCTCTCCTGCTGATGTTCAGGTGTATAACAGTATGTAGTGTCTCTACTTTAAAGAGTCCTCTCCTGCTGATGTTCAGGTGTATATCAGTATGTAGTGTCTCTACTTTAAAGAGTCCTCCTGCTAATGTTCAGGTGTATATCAGTATGTAGTGTCTCTACTTTAAAGAGTCCTCTCCTACTGATGTTCAGGTGTATATCAGTATGTAGTGTCTCTACTTTAAAGAGTCCTCTCCTGCTGATGTTCAGGTGTATATCAGTGTGTAGTGTCTCTACTTTAAAGAGTCCTCTCCTGCTGATGTTCAGGTGTATATCAGTATGTAGTGTCTCTACTTTAAAGAGTCTCCTGCTGATGTTCAGGTGTATAACAGTATGTAGTGTCTCTACTTTAAAGAGTCCTCTCCTGCTGATGTTCAGGTGTATATCAGTATGTAGTGTCTCTACTTTAAAGAGTCCTCTCCTGCTGATGTTCAGGTGTATAACAGTATGTAGTGTCTCTACTTTAAAGAGTCCTCTCCTGCTGATGTTCAGGTGTATATCAGTATGTAGTGTCTCTACTTTAAAGAGTCCTCTCCTGCTGATATCAAGGTGTATATCAGTGTGTAGTGTCTCTACTTTAAAGAGTCCTCTCCTGCTGATGTTCAGGTGTATATCAGTATCTAGTGTCTCTACTTTAAAGAGTCCTCTCCTGCTGATGTTCAGGTGTCTATCAGTATGTAGTGTCTCTACTTTAAAGAGTCCTCTCCTGCTGATGTTCAGGTGTATAACAGTATGTAGTGTCTCTACTTTAAAGAGTCCTCTCCTGCTGATGTTCAGGTGTATATCAGTATGTAGTGTCTCTACTTTAAAGAGTCCTCTCCTGCTGATGTTCAGGTGTATATCAGTATGTAGTGTCTCTACTTTAAAGAGTCCTCTCCTGCTGATGTTCAGCTGTATATCAGATGTAGTGTCTCTACTTTAAAGAGCCCTCTCCTGCTGATGTTCAGGTGTATATCAGTGTAGTGTCTCTACTTTAAAGAGTCCTCTCCTGCTGATGTTCAGGTGTATATCAGTATGTAGTGTCTCTACTTTAAAGAGTCCTCTCCTACTGATGTTCAGGTGTATATCAGTATGTAGTGTCTCTACTTTAAAGAGTCCTCTCCTGCTGATGTTCAGTGTATATCAGTATGTAGTGTCTCTACTTTAAAGAGTCCTCTCCCGCTGATGTTCAGGTGTATATCAGTATGTAGTGTCTCTACTTTAAAGAGTCCTCTCCCGCTGATGTTCAGGTGTATATCAGTATGTAGTGTCTCTACTTTAAAGAGTCCTCTCCCACTGATGTTCAGGTGTATATCAGTATGTAGTGGCTCTACTTTAAAGAGTCCTCTCCGCTGATGTTCAGCTGTATATCAGTATGTAGTGTCTCTACATGTCTCCATGTATTCATGTTCAAAAAGCTGCAACACCTCTTTTTTTACCGCATGTCTCCGGACAAACGAGAGCATTTAGAGGCAGAAGTTAAGTATATGCTGGAGAATAACATTGCTGAGCCGTGTGCTTCTAGTTGGTCTTCTCCTTGTTTGCTGGTTACGAAACCAGATGGTACATTTAGACCATGTACTGATCTCCGCAAGGTGAATTTAGTGACCAAACCTGACTCGTTTCCACTCCCTCGCATGGAGGACTGTGTGGACCAGGTCGGTTCTGCTAAGTTTGTCAGTAAATTTGACCTGCTAAAGGGTTACTGGCAGGTCCCGTTAACGGCAAGAGCTAGGGAGATCGCCTCATTTATCACGTCCAGTGGGTTGTACTCATACACCGTAATGCCATTTGGGTTACGAAATGCCCCAGCCACGTTTCAACGCCTGATGAACCAGGTGGTGTCAGGTCTTGCTGGCTGTGCTGTGTATCTGGATGATGTTGTGGTATACAGTGACACTTGGGAGGAACATCTCCAACACATTAATGCGCTGTTTGAACGTCTTGCCTGGGCTTGTCTGACCGTTAACTTGGCAAAGTGTGAGTTTGCTAAGGCAACGGTCACCTACCTGGGTAAAGTAGTTGGCCAAGGACAGGTTAAGCCAGTGAGGGCAAAGGTGCTGGCAATTGACCGGTTCCCTGTTCCCACAACCAGAAAAGAACTCTCTCGTTTTCTGTGGTGGGTACTATCGTGGGTTCTGTCAGAATTTCTCTACGGTGGTTGCGCCCCTCACCTCTCTTCTCAGTCCTAAGGTCAAGTTTGAATGGTCTCCTCGATGTCAACAGGCTTTTGAGGCTGCGAAAACTGTGTTGTGCTCGGCTCCTGTCCTAGCAGCACCCCAGATGGACCAGCCCTTCATTCTTCATGTGGATGCTAGTAAGGTTGGAGCTGGGGCAGTACTCGCGGGCAGGTTGATGAGAGCGGCTCCGAATGCCGGTAAGTTTCTTCTCTAAGAAATGTAACTCTCATCAATTAAACTATTCTATCATTGAAAAGGAGGCACTGGCACTCATCTGGGCGTTAAAGCATTTTGAGGTGTATGTTGGGAGTGGAGTTGGGCCCTTGGTGGTCTATACAGATCATAACCCCCTAACCTTTCTGCACTCGCTCCAGAATCCAAATCAACGCCTTATGCGTTGGTGTCCTCTTCCTCCAGCCCTTTTCATCTGGACATTAGGCATGTCAAAGGTGTGGATAATACAGTGGCTGATGCCATGTCCAGGGCTATAACCTCCTAGGTTAACTAGTGTTTTTCTCCTGCAGGGGTGTCTGTTTTTTCTGTTTTGCCCTCTCTTAAATGCTTCTTAGGTACCAAAGTTGCTGAGGGGTTGAGCAAGAGGCTACAGATGTGCTTGCAGGTTGTACGAACATTTGAAGGTTAACTTTTGTTGTGTCTATTGTGTTTGGTGGTTGTGTTTTTGTGCCTCAGGTTGGAGGATCCTAGTGGGTCCTCCATTTTAAGGGAGGGGGTGTGACGACCCCTCCCCCCGTCTGCCTGGCTGTGCTCCCTGCCTTGCTGTCCTCTGGCAGGTACGGGGAGTGTCGTCCTGTTTGTGCCCGCCCATCTAGAGGCGGAGCCACTAGAAGGCATAAAGGTTTCCCAGCTGCAAGGATCAATCTCTCTGATTCAGATCCTGGCATGCTGCAGCAACCTCAGCCTACAGCCTGTGTTAGGTTTGATGCACCCTCCAACATGCTACAACACCCTTCCACACACTCACACACTGCTCACACTACTGACAGTCTGATTCTTACCACATTATACATCAGAGGTGTTCTTCAACAATCTGTTAAATAAATATATATTTGGCATTAACTCTGTGTGGCCCTCCCTGTTTGTTCCAGCCTTTGGAAGGTTGTAACACTTTCCTTTTGAAAGTCTCTGAAAGTGTCGGTTGTCTCAGTGCCGTTACCTGAGTGGCCGCTGTGTACTCGTCGTGTTGTTGTTGGTGTTTGTTTCTCAGGTGGCGTATTAGATTGGTCGTGTTGAACGTAGCTCTGTTCTTTCCACCACGCGGAACCTCCGCCTTCGTTACACTGCCTTCGCTTTCAATTTTATAATACTTCCAAACTCCTGACATTTTCTCTGTCCCGACTCCCGAGTCACCAGCTGAACGTAGCCTCTCGTTAGCTTACTGCTACTATTAGACACTGCGCCCACCTCTTTGAGAGAAATAAGCAACCAGGTCTATGAAAACAAGCCCGAAAGAAGCAACACATAAATGATGTTGTTGTAATTTTTAACCAAAACTAAGTCCTCAGGATGACTTTAAGACGTGAACATGGTCATTTTTGTTTTGTAACACTTAAATAAAATTATTAAAAAAAAATATTAAAAAAAAAAAAAATCCCGATCCCCAATTTTTTTCTCCCCGATTCCGATCTTTTGAAAATCACGTGATCGGATCGGGACATCTCTAGTTACGCTATAAGGAACTAGCACGGTCACATGACTTCACGTCACCGCTACGCTAAAGGCGGCTAATGCTTGGTCGTTGTTTAGACACCAACTAGTGTATCTACAGATCAAAGCACAGAACAAGATACTTAAATACTACAACATCCAATGAAATTACTAACAATATCAATTATAACACTTTTGAATCACCGTCAAATTAATGTTGGGAAGACCAATTGCCTCCACATCTATGTATTTTGGGTCATGGGAAAAGGAGTCAAGTCAGTGCATTGGAAAATATGCTGACAAGAAAAACTTAAATACAGTAACGAAGTATTTGTACTTCACTACTTCCACCTCTGAGCCTAAGCTGCTTCAAAGAGGACAGACAGACAGGATATAACTCGTCCTTTGCAGCAGACTGGCACATCTGACAGGGATCCTCTTTGCTGCTCAGCCAAAAAGAAGGGGTCCCTAATGGCTTTTTATAAACAGAGAGGGATAAATGAGGAAGAGGAAGGCAGGGAGTGGAGGGAGATTAGAGGATGAAACACAGAAATAGACTGTAACTAAATACAGATGGATTGTATGTGTTTTGTCCCACACTCTGAGAGAAAAAGAGGGAGGAGGTCGGGTGCAGATGGAGAGGCGCCACACAGCCTGAGGTCGGCACAGGACTCACGACTTTGACCTTCAGCTCGGGCCATGAGTCAGAGTTTCACCGAGAACCCAAATAAACACAACTTCCATTTCAGTCTCGGGTAAAAACCAAGGGAAAGTCACTGTTGTTCTCACGTTGAATGAAACACAATCAATGGATTTGAGAGTAGCGTAAAATATGAAATGGGATTACGTAATTAGGATACAAAAATGGGATTTCCTTACAGTTACAGAAAAAAGAAAATAAGTAATCAGATTGCAGGTATGTTCAAAGAAAATGGGGATTACAATGTACAATAGATTTTAAAATAGTGTGCTGCAGGAATGAGTCCTAAAACCCAGAAATTAGTTGGTTTTTACCACTTCCTGTTCGCCCGTCTGGAAGTCCAGTTTTTTCTGCATGTGTTTTTGGTTGTTAGCCTGAAATAAGGTCTGAGGTTAACACAAGCTAAAGAGATCCTAATGCTTTGTTCTATGACAACAAATGCGTCAGTAAATACCCCACTGGTGGATTTAAAAACAGCGGTTGCTAACAAGTGTCTAAATGAGACGACAAACATCATCATAACTACATGTAGTTCCTTTATAGCTCAACATTAGCCGCCTTTAGCTTAGCGGTAGTGATGTGAAGTCATGTGACCATGCTGTACTTCCTTTATAGCCCAACATTAGCCGCCTTTAGCTTAGCGATGGTGATGTGAAGTCCTGTGACCGTGCTGTAGTTCCTTTATCGCTCAACATTAGCCACCTTTAGCTTAGCGGTGGTGATGTGAAGTCATGTGACCGTGCTGTAGTTCCTTTATAGCCCAACATTAGCCGCCTTTAGCTTAGCGGTGGTGACGTGGAGTCATGTAACCATGCTGTACTTCCTTTATAGCCCAACATTAGCCGCCTTTAGCTTAGCGACGGTGACGTGGAGTCATGTGACCGTGCTGTAGTTCCTTTATAAGCCCAACATTAGCCGCCACAGAGATAATTTCCTGCCATATCTTGAAATCCAAAGGAGAAATCACATTGACTTTTTGTCAAGCGAACCAGGAAGATGCTAACATCCGGGTCTGCCAGCACAAATACTTCATCCCTGCTCTATAAAGAATGATATATTCTGATGTCTCAGGTAAAACCATAGATATGCTCCCGTTCATCATCAGCTATTGCCTGAGATCTCATGATGTGCTTTTATTAAATGTGCCAAGTGCTAGGACTGACTTAGGGAAAAAAGCTTTGAGATGCGCAGCTCCACTAACTTGGAACAGTCTGTAAAAGGAATGGAAACTGAGCAATTTGGTTCCACTAAATATTTTAAAGCACGGATAGACGCTATCCAATTGGAAACTGTTGGAATCTGTAAATGTCACTAGCTATGTAAACTGTAGTCGCTATAAATATGCTGTATGATGTCCTTTTTGTTTTTCTGTTGTTTTATGTTTTATATGTCTCATGTGGAACCTACTTGCAGCAGATCAATGATCTCAATGGGATTCACCTGCTTAAATAAAGGTTTGCAATTCAATTCAATGGCCTCTGGTTCAAAGAATGCTTTCACTGGTGGAAATGTCTCCATCACTTTGTGTTCAAAGGAGAAAAGGGAAACAATATTAGTGTGTAATGCATGCTGTGCTTGCCAGCTGTTTACTGTCACTATCCAAGGAGTCCACGTCCAATTTAAAGGATCATTAACAGGTAAATGTTCGTTAATACTCATCTGTAATCCAGTACTTGAAATAGGTGTACTGCCTGAGTTGGAGGACCCCTTGGTTAATAATGAAAATAGTATGAGTGATCTTAATGTTCTGTATTAATTAAACTAAAACAGATAAGTAGTAAGACTACAAAAGTAGAGCCAGGGTATTTCCACCTGAAATTATTTGTATCACTTCACCCTTGCCAAACAACCCCAACCCCCCCTCTGTGAAGCCTCTGCAGCAGCACGGTCCACCTGCAGCAGTACAGCCTGCGTGTACCTGTGTGTCACGAGAATCACAAGCATCTTTCTCCATTCAATCTCACACAACAAACTCCCACGTGCATCCATCCATCCTGAGCAACAGATCTATAAGCCATCTTTAAGTCTCTTCATGCTTTATCTAAACATTTCTCAGAATGATTAAAAGGCTAAAAATAAAACTGTCGGGGCGTATGTGTGTCTGCATGCACGCGGAGTGTCGCCGAGCTGTTGTCTTGACCTCCTCGTGTGACGGCGGTTTAATGAGCCTCGGCCTGTCAGGTCCGCCCGTCCCGCCGCAGACACACCCCGACACACTCCGCTGCGGCTGGTGTTGATGCTACACACACTCTTCTCACTGTGTGCACTTAAACACAGAGCTACACTGCCGCCATTACGGCTGCACGGGGAGGTCAGAATGTGACAAAAGGGATCGAGTCAGACGTTACATTCAGTGGATTAATAAATCATCGTAATTTGCAATGCATGCAGTCTTAATGTAAAGTTACTCGGTGTTCAAACAGAGTGGTTTGAGAACACGTTGCTCTTCTATATTTCAAAGTGGCACTCAGGACGACCTTTTCTTACTAACTCGCACTGTTTTCAATTACAACATGACAGCCGTGCTAGCAGCTATGTGACGCTGCACTAAGGCACTGGATGTTTTGAGGTACGATGCTAACAAGCTAACAGTGACAACGCTATCACCGTCTAATCTTAGCGCGTTGGCATGCTAACATTTGATTATTATCAATAGAGGGGTCATTCCAGAATTGGAGGACAATTTAGACACCAACATTTTTGAAAAATGAACCTTTTATTTTCAAAAAAAATGTATGTATTCAGGAAAAACAGATAATAAACCATCAACAAAAGGGATTTGCCCAGCTAGGGCATCAAATGTATATTTTCCAATGAAGAATTACCCCTGTTACTCTAATTATAGTAACAGGGTTGAAAATCAATACTAATTTGAGCTTTAACCTCAGGAATTATTGCTAGATGTAGCATGTAATGCTACTTTCGAGGCAAGGACAAACTTGGATATCTAATGCAAGAAAGATAACTTTGAAATGAATATGCTTTATTCTGATAATATCAGTAACAGGGTTGAGTGCGTCAGAGTGCCACACTCCTTAAGACTGAAAATATTGTAAAAATATGAAAAATAAAAGAGAGGACTTAGTTTTGGTCTACCCATGGCACTAGCACATGGCTTGCTGGTGTCCTTTCCGCTGTGTCATCTGACTTACAGTTTGTTCACTTCCTCTGCCAATCTAAAAAGGTTTGGGTAACAGGGTTGAGCGCATGTTGCGGGACACACCTTCTGTGCAGAATTACTGTTATTTAAAATATGTTTATGATTTAACAAATTGATTTTACCATTACAAGAGACATCAATAGAATAATACCAACAAAAGTCAATAAAATCCCTATTTTAAATGTTATATTTAACATGCAAGTTGGTCACCAAGAAGCGGGGACAAGAGAAAAATGCCATTTTAGGGATGTTCGAGAGCTATTTGATAATTTAAATAATATTTTGACACCTCTTTTTCTACAACTTTATATACATTTTGTCTCAAGACAAGTATGTTCAACACAACAAGTGCATGTTTTAGCATTTTGGCATGGATTATTAGATTTTTTTATATGGGCGACATGAAATGTCCTCCAATTCTGGAATGACCCAGAGATAAATAGAGATATGGCTAATGGACATGTCCTTAGTTCTCCAGGTTATTGGTCTCATTGTATTAGACAAATTAACGTTTTGACATAATGAATGTTGGAGCTATATATTGCTGTTTTTGTTTATTGTAAATGTACCTTTCATTTTTGTGTAATTAAAGTTAATTGAATGAGTTGTTTTATGCTCTTACTTTGAAGGCAGTTTTGGGCACTGGGTGATGTGGGCACCTGTAATTGGTTAATTCGTTAATTCGTTATATTCCTTGATGATTTGGGCTGGTTCAATGATGGTGCTGAATGAAAATCAAATGATCACCAAAGCTAAAATGATTAATCCTGAGGAAAACGTGAATTTCTGTTAGTTAGGTTGCAACTAACGATAATTTTCATTATCAATAAACTGTTTATGTTAACGAACCATAATATTTGGGTATAAATGTCAGAAAAAGGGGAAAATGTTTTGTTAGTCGAAACTCAACGACATTAACTTGAGTAAAATAAAGCATTTTCTGAAATGTCTTTTATTAAAAGTGACTTTATCAATTGTTTTAATAGTTTATCTGTCAATCGACCGATCAATAGGTCGACTAATTCAATGCTAACATGCTGATGTTGTGCAGGTACAATGTATACGTTGTTCACTACCTAAGTTTCAAATCTTAGCATGCTAACATTAGTTTACTATCCACAAACAGTGAAGCAGATGAGACAGTTTTGCAGGTATTTGGTCGTAAACAAGCTTGAGTTTGACCTGATGATGACGCTAGACAAAAGAAATTGCGATCTTGAGAGCGATATGACAATATGTTTTAGATATATTTCACTAAAAACAACCTCATGGCGACAATATAGGAAAAAAGGGATCATAAAATACAGTAGGATTCATCCTCTGGGAACCATGAACGCCTGGTGATAATTTCACGGAAAGCCTTAAAACAGTTGAGATATTTAAGACCGACTGACAACATCACGGGTAAAGCAGCTGATAAATCACTCCAGATGAATCATAAAGGGCCAGCAGTGTAACTATATGTTCTAGAGAAGGACACAATATGGTCTCAAGGATACCTCGCCCTATAAAAAGAAGTCTCTCTTGAGATTTCTGACCTTTAGGTCGAGGAAGAGCTGACCAACACATATCCTGTTTCAATGACTTCTCTGCAGTCTCCCAGTGTAATCTCAAACCACAGCAATCTGTCAATAGAGAGGCGAAGTCCCTCCCTTTCCGGGGGAGCTCCATGGCACCTTATTTCGGAAAAAGTATGTATTGAAGTCAATGGCGAGAGAAAGATTATCTTTCGATCCCGTTTGAATTGTGCCACGAATTACACATATGATGTTTGTCAATTTAAAAGATGATTTTGCAAGTCAAAAAAATTTAAATAAAAAGTAACACTTTTTTTGTGTGAAACCGCTCAATGAACTACATCTCCCATCTCGCACCACACACCAAGATGCCCGTCACGTTGGAACATTTCACTCCTTTCTTTCAGAATGAGACGAAAAGTATTAAAAGAGGTTAAAATCACTCCAAGTCTGGGCGTGTTGAGAGCTGTACACACACACAAGGGGAGTCAGTCGGTTCCGTGAGAGCCAGCATGCGGGACTGGGACTCTGGGATTTGTAGACTTTCTAGTTGCGTATTTTTCATAGTCTTATATTTCAACAGTTTTACGACAAACTGTGACTTTTTTAAGATTGACAAACATCATATGTGTAATTCGTGGCACGATTCAAACGGGATCGAAAGATACTCTCTCTCTCTCCATTGACTTCAATACATGATTTTTCCGAAATAAGGTCCCATGGACCGGAAGTAGATGGGCGTGACTTCGCCACTCTATAGCAAAACACACATCCTGTTGACCTAAGGCTATTCTTAGGGGTTGTTTTTTAATTACTCACCCTATTTGTTTAGATTATGAGGCATAGAACAAATGCTTAAGGCTGTTATGAGTCGGTGTGCAGAATAAACAGCTGCGCCCTTTAGCCCTGACCTGCATAAAGACGGCTTGTATTATGCAGAGGACGCTTATTGTTCTTAGTTAATTCCCTATTACTTCATATGTTTTTGTTAAATATTTGAATGTTTTTGTCTTTTAAGGACATTTTAATTCAACTCATCTTTATATACATACATTATTTATTTTAATTATTTATTTATACTTTTCCAAACGGAGAAAACCCAATTCACCCTGGGATAAATACAGTTCTCTGATGGTGATGAATAACCTGAATAATTCAATTATTTCCAACTCAAAAGAGACAAACTGTTATTCCAGCTTCACCTTAACAAACGTAACACCCCGATTGTTTCACAGTACTAATAACACGAGTAGTATAACAATAAGATTTCAGTTCATTAAATCCTTCGCAGTGATTACTCTAAAAAAGCTGCGGCTGTTTCCCCCCCAGCATTAAATAAGCACTTATTTCAGGTTGGATCTCCGGGCTGTTCTTTTATTAAAGTTACACTGAGGAGCTTTGCCATGGAGCTCAATAATTCAAAGTCAACTTGAAGCGAGGAATCAAGGATGCGAGGGAATAGCACATGACATCGGGACAGACAACATCCTGAAAGACCTTCAGGAGGAGAAGAAGAAGAAGGAGGAAAAACACATCAATTAAGACGAGTGAATAATTGAATTGGTCCTGAAAGGCCAAGAAGAAAACAACAACAACAACAACTTGTCCTGACAGATTAAGGCAGCAGGGTGAAAAACCTCGGGAAATTAAGTTTGTGGCGAGAAACTTGAATTGATTCAGGCGATGTTTAAAATAGATATTAGAGAGGGAATTAATTGTCTAACTTCCAAAGCAAACCAGTAAGTAAACGGTAAGGAGTGTCTATTGAATTTGGCTTTCCCCTTCATTTCAGCATCTCAACACTCCCCGCCCCCCCCCCCCCCCCCCCGCCCCCGCCACATCAGTACCATCAGAGGGCTGGATGGTGAGAGCGGTGACTGTCAGCTCGTGTGATTCTCTGTTCCTGATGTCTATCTGCACGCCGGCCCTAATCCCCATCAACCGTCCCTCAGACGCCCATCGCTCTCTGACATAATCCGCTTTGACCAAAGCCAAACTTCTGCAACGACGGGAAACTTTTCACACCATCAGCTTCTGCCGTGAATCCACTCTCAGGTTGAGGTTTCATAACTATTACCTTAACCTGACTACAAAACATCATACTGTAGAGTTAAAGAGTCCTTTCCTGCTGATGTTCAGGTGTATATCAGTATGTAGTGTCTCTACTTTAAAGAGTCCTCTCCTGCTGATGTTCAGGTGTATATCAGTAGGTGGTGTCTCTACTTTAAAGAGTCCTCTCCTGCTAATGTTCAGGTGTCTATCAGTATGTAGTGTCTCTACTTTAAAGAGTCCTCTCCTTCTGATGTTCAGGTGTATATCAGTATGTAGTGTCTCTACTTTAAAGAGTCCTTTCCTGCTGATGTTCAGGTGTATATCAGTAGGTGGTGTCTCTACTTTAAAGAGTCCTCTCCTGCTAATGTTCAGGTGTCTATCAGTATGTAGTGTCTCTACTTTAAAGAGTCCTTTCCTGCTGATGTTCAGGTGTATATCAGTAGGTGGTGTCTCTACTTTAAAGAGTCCTCTCCTGCTAATGTTCAGGTGTCTATCAGTATGTAGTGTCTCTACTTTAAAGAGTGCTCTCCTGCTGATGTTCAGGTGTATATCAGTATGTAGTGTCTCTACTTTAAAGAGTCCTCTCCTGCTGATGTTCGGTGTATATCAGTATGTAGTGCCTCTACTTTAAAGAGTCCTCTCCTGCTGATGTCCAGGTGTATATCAGTATGTAGTGTCTCTACTTTAAAGAGTCCTCTCCTGCTGATGTTCAGGTGTATATCAGTATGTAGTGTCTCTACTTTAAAGAGTCCTCTCCTGCTGATGTTCAGGTGTATATCAGTATGTAGTGTCTCTACTTTAAAGAGTCCTCTCCTGCTGATATCAAGGTGTATATCAGTTTGTAGTGTCTCTACTTTAAAGAGTCCTCTCCTGCTGATGTTCAGGTGTATATCAGTGTGTAGTGTCTCTACTTTAAAGAGTCCTCTCCTGCTGATGTTCAAGTGTATAACAGTATGTAGTGTCTCTACTTTAAAGAGTCCTCTCCTGCTGATGTTCAGGTGTATATCAGTATGTAGTGTCTCTACTTTAAAGAGTCCTCTCCTGCTGATGTTCAGGTGTATATCAGTATGTAGTGTCTCTACTTTAAAGAGTCCTCTCCTGCTGATATCAAGGTGTATATCAGTGTGTAGTGTCTCTACTTAAAAGAGTCCTCTCCTGCTGATGTGCAGGTGTACATCAGTATGTAGTGTCTCTACTTTAAAGAGTCCTCTCCTGCTGATGTTCAGGTGTATATCAGTATGTAGTGTCTCTACTTTAAAGAGTCCTCTCCTGCTGATGTTCAGGTGTATATCAGTATGTAGTGTCTCTACTTTAAAGAGTCCTCTCCTGCTGATATCAAGGTGTATATCAGTATGTAGTGTCTCTACTTTAAAGAGTCCTCTCCTGCTGATGTTCAGGTGTATATCAGTATGTAGTGTCTCTACTTTAAAGAGTCCTCTCCTGCTGATGTTCAGGTGTACATCAGTATGTAGTGTCTCTACTTTAAAGAGTCCTCTCCTGCTGATGTTCAGGTGTATATCAGTATGTAGTGTCTCTACTTTAAAGAGTCCTCTCCTGCTGATATCAAGGTGTATATCAGTATGTAGTGTCTCTACTTTAAAGAGTCCTCTCCTGCTGATGTTCAGGTGTATATCAGTATGTAGTGTCTCTACTTTAAAGAGTCCTCTCCTGCTGATGTTCAGGTGTACATCAGTATGTAGTGTCTCTACTTTAAAGAGTCCTCTCCTGCTGATGTTCAGGTGTATATCAGTATGTAGTGTCTCTACTTTAAAGAGTCCTCTCCTAATGATATCAAGGTGTATATCAGTGTGTAGTGTCTCTACTTTAAAGAGTCCTCTCCTGCTGATGTTCAGGTGTATATCAGTATGTAGTGTCTCTACTTTAAAGAGTCCTCTCCTGCTGATGTTCAGGTGTGCATCAGTATGTAGTGTCTCTACTTTAAAGAGTCCTCTCCTGCTGATGTTCAGGTGTATATCAGTATGTAGTGTCTCTACTTTAAAGAGTCCTCTCCTGCTGATATCAAGGTGTATATCAGTTTGTAGTGTCTCTACTTTAAAGAGTCCTCTCCTGCTGATGTTCAGGTGTATATCAGTGTGTAGTGTCTCTACTTTAAAGAGTCCTCTCCTGCTGATGTTCAGGTGTATATCAGTATGTAGTGTCTCTACTTTAAAGAGTCCTCTCCTGCTGATGTTCAGGTGTATAACAGTATGTAGTGTCTCTACTTTAAAGAGTCCTCTCCTGCTGATGTTCAGGTGTATATCAGTATGTAGTGTCTCTACTTTAAAGAGTCCTCTCCTGCTGATGTTCAGGTGTATAACAGTATGTAGTGTCTCTACTTTAAAGAGTCCTCTCCTACTGATGTTCAGGTGTATATCAGTATGTAGTGTCTCTACTTTAAAGAGTCCTCTCCTGCTGATGTTCAGGTGTATATCAGTGTGTAGTGTCTCTACTTTAAAGAGTCCTCTCCTGCTGATGTTCAGGTGTATATCAGTATGTAGTGTCTCTACTTTAAAGAGTCCTCTCCTGCTGATGTTCAGGTGTATAACAGTATGTAGTGTCTCTACTTTAAAGAGTCCTCTCCTGCTGATGTTCAGGTGTATATCAGTATGTAGTGTCTCTACTTTAAAGAGTCCTCTCCTGCTGATGTTCAGGTGTATATCAGTATGTAGTGTCTCTACTTTAAAGAGTCCTCTCCTGCTGATGTTCAGGTGTATATCAGTATGTAGTGTCTCTACTTTAAAGAGTCCTCTCCTGCTGATATCAAGGTGTATATCAGTGTGTAGTGTCTCTACTTTAAAGAGTCCTCTCCTGCTGATGTTCAGGTGTATATCAGTATCTAGTGTCTCTACTTTAAAGAGTCCTCTCCTGCTGATGTTCAGGTGTCTATCAGTATGTAGTGTCTCTACTTTAAAGAGTCCTCTCCTGCTGATGTTCAGGTGTATAACAGTATGTAGTGTCTCTACTTTAAAGAGTCCTCTCCTGCTGATGTTCAGGTGTATATCAGTATGTAGTGTCTCTACTTTAAAGAGTCCTCTCCTGCTGATGTTCAGGTGTATATCAGTATGTAGTGTCTCTACTTTAAAGAGTCCTCTCCTGCTGATGTTCAGCTGTATATCAGTATGTAGTGTCTCTACTTTAAAGAGTCCTCTCCTGCTGATGTTCAGGTGTATATCAGTATGTAGTGTCTCTACTTTAAAGAGTCCTCTCCTGCTGATGTTCAGGTGTATATCAGTATGTAGTGTCTCTACTTTAAAGAGTCCTCTCCTACTGATGTTCAGGTGTATATCAGTATGTAGTGTCTCTACTTTAAAGAGTCCTCTCCTGCTGATGTTCAGGTGTATATCAGTATGTAGTGTCTCTACTTTAAAGAGTCCTCTCCCGCTGATGTTCAGGTGTATATCAGTATGTAGTGTCTCTACTTTAAAGAGTCCTCTCCCGCTGATGTTCAGGTGTATATCAGTATGTAGTGTCTCTACTTTAAAGAGTCCTCTCCCACTGATGTTCAGGTGTATATCAGTATGTAGTGTCTCTACTTTAAAGAGTTCTCTCCCGCTGATGTTCAGGTGTATATCAGTATGTAGTGTCTCTACATGTCTCCATGTATTCATGTTCAAAAAGCTGCAACACCTCTTTTCACCCTCTGTCTGAAACCAGAGCCCAGTCTGCTCTGATTGGTTAGCTGGCCGGCTCGGTTGTGATTGGTCAACCGCTAAAAGATGTCCCGCCCCTTAGAGTGAATATAATATATTGTTGAAAGTGTTAAACATACAAGCAGTTCAGCAAGTCATGGCATACGATGTCATTTATGATCTGCGTTAACTAACGATCAGTAGTTT
This sequence comes from Pseudochaenichthys georgianus, assembly GCF_902827115.2. Lineage (NCBI taxonomy): Eukaryota > Metazoa > Chordata > Actinopteri > Perciformes > Channichthyidae > Pseudochaenichthys > Pseudochaenichthys georgianus. The sequence goes on from NC_047509.1 coordinate 2,265,091, forward strand.
CCATGACTGGCTGCGCGCTGGCTTACTTTAAATGTCCTAAGGAATTGTGGGACAGCATGTTCTCCTTTCATTTTCTAAAGGATTGTCCTTAAGCTAAAGGAGATTATAAAGGAAGTATTGAAGCTCTTTTCATGGCTGACGTTTAGAGACTTCTGGGTCATTTCCCTCCATTAGAAACGTTGCTGTTGAACCACAACTTTGAGTCCAGTGCTCTCACGGTGTCAGAGAGCAGCTTCCTGCCCATGAGCCACAGAGCGGCTTCACGCTCATAAAAGCTTCTGCTGGTCTGATCCGTCGGAGCCACGCTCGCTCTGTTTCCGCTCGAAATGAGATCTATGATAATGAAATGATCCTGCTCAATTAGCTCAGCTACGATGAGCTGGATATACGTGAGCGTGGTTGATATGTTCTGCACGCTCGCTGCTAGCTCCAGAGGAATTGTGGTTCTGCCTAAATGTGAGTTTTGCAGAATATTGATGCTCTGGCTGTTTGTTTTGTCAGCCTGAATGTGAGCGGCATGCCAACGTCTCTGTGGCGGATAAACAGCTGCAGAGACTCTGGATCTAGTCTGAGTGAGCCAGAGCAAAGCGTGACTGATGCTGATCTAATAAAGTGACCGCGTGCACTGCATACCCAGAGGTGAGCTTTAACCCTCCTGTTGTCTTCGCGTCAAATCTGACCGATGTACTACTTTCATCAATCATCACTTTTTAGTTTTACATTCGATTGCATTCAGGCTTCATGATATCCTTCACGGTAGACATTTGAACATATAGAATGGCTGATCACCACTTTCATTGGGTTTTGGATGATTTAGTCAACTTTGAAGCACCCATGGTGTTCCCGCTCAAACATGACCGCCATGAAGAAAAGGAATTAGTAACCATCCTGATATCTCACACACACACACACACACACACACACACACACACACACACACACACACACACACACACACACACACACACACACACACACACACACACACACACACACACACACACACACACACACACACACACACACACACACACACACTCTCTCTCTAGATGTGTGTGTGTCCCTTATGTGCCCATCTCCCCACATGGATCACACCTGGCACACGCAATACATGTTCA
>NC_047509.1:2271208-2378532 GCF_902827115.2 Pseudochaenichthys georgianus
TTGATATTGAAGTAATCCAAAGTAAATCAGGTTACAATACTTTTATATGTTGATACTCAAATCAGGTTACTGAGTACACTGTTTTACATGTAGTAGTAACTGTGCTAGAATACATTTTTAAAGTTGCCCTCCCAACCCTGTGTACATGTAATTTATCTCAATAACAATATTGCATGCTCTACTTCAATATTTAGATATATGACACAACCACACATTGAAGTCTTTAAGCATAACAGTTTCAAGGGGGAAATAATAGAAACAGTTCCAGCCTCACGGTTCTATGCCTCTGATCCATCATATGCACCGCGCTGTACCCTCTGTGCATACATGACAAATGAAGCTTCTGAATCGTTAAATGTACGTCTCAAATATCATCACTTCATCATTTTGTCCTACGAGACATTTGTGTGAATTAATTGACAAAAATGTCATAATTAACTTATGAGTTAATAAGGGCCGTTTGGCGAGGTCACAGTGACCTTTGACCACTCAATTAGTGACACTTCATCCTTTTGTCCAAGTGAAAGAGAAAGTCCCTGCAGGCGTTCCTGGGAATACGACGGATGTGAGGTTGCAGTGACATTTACCTTTGACATCTATTTATCCAACGGCCCCCCCGGGGATCAATGGAGTATTTATGATTCTGATTTGACCTCCAACATTTTAACAGTTCATCATTGAGTCCAAATGGATGTAGGTACCACATTTGAATATATTTCCTTCCAGGCATTCCCTAAGTATTCCGAGATGGACCGATTTAAAATTCAAAAACATAAGGACTCTGGTGCTGTCACCAGAATGGAGACATTAAAGGTATATCCATTTCCAGCTATGACACACTATGTCAACATGTATGCACACCAATACGAAGTGATCAGATGAAGACATTAGTTTGATTTTACTAAGTTAGATCAGATCGTCTCTGGTCAATGTTTTTTTAAATATGGTTTTGGTTATTAAACGGTAATAAGGTCTATAGTTAACACAAACTGAAGAGATGTTTTACGACGTCAGTAAATAACCCACTGGTGAATTTAATAACGGCGGTTGCTAACAAGTGTCTAAATGAGACGACTAAATGTCATGATCACGCCCAACATTAGCCGCCTTTAGAAAGAAATGTTAAATTAATAAAGTATGTCTTCTTCTTCTTCTTCTTCTTCTTCTTCTTCTTCTTCTTCTTCTTCTTCTTCTTCTTCTTCTTATTATTTAGTGCTGTAGTTCCTTTATAGCCCAACATTAGCCACCTTTAGCTTAGCGGTGGTGACGTGAAGTCATGTGACCGTGCTGTAGTTCCTTTATAGCCCAACATTAGCCACCTTTAGCTTAGCGATGGTGACGTGAAGTCATGTGACCGTGCTGTAGTTCCTTTATAGCCCAACATTAGCCGCCTTTAGCTTAGCGATGGTGACGTGAAGTCATGTGACCGTGCTGTAGTTTCTTTATAGCCCAACATTAGCCACCTTTAGCTTAGCGATGGTGACGTGAAGTTATGTGACCGTGCTGTAGTTCCTTTATAGCCCAACATTAGCCACCTTTAGCTTAGCGATGGTGACGTGAAGTCATGTGACCGTGCTAGTTCCTTTATAGCCCAACATTAGCCACCTTTAGCTTAGCGGTGGTGACGTGAAGTCATGTGACCGTGCTAGTTCCTTTATAGCCCAACATTAGCCACCATTAGCTTAGCGGTGGTGACGTGAAGTTATGTGACCGTGCTGTAGTTCCTTTATAGCCCAACATTAGCCACCTTTAGCTTAGCGGTGGTGACGTGAAGTCATGTGACCGTGCTGTAGTTCCTTTATAGCCCAACATTAGCCACCATTAGCTTAGCGGTGGTGACGTGAAGTTATGTGACCGTGCTGTAGTTCCTTTATAGCCCAACATTAGCCACCTTTAGCTTAGCGGTGGTGACGTGAAGTCATGTGACCGTACTGTAGTTCCTTTATAGCCCAACATTAGCCACCTTTAGCTTAGCGGTGGTGACGTGAAGTCATGTGACCGTGCTGTAGTTCCTTTATAGCCCAACATTAGCCACCTTTAGCTTAGCGGTGGTGACGTGAAGTCATGTGACCGTGCTGTAGTTCCTTTATAGCCCAATATTAGCCGCCTTTAGCTTAGCGGTGGTGACGTGAAGCCATGTGACCGTGCTGTAGTTCCTTTATAGCCCAACATTAGCCGCCTTTAGCTTAGCGATGGTGACGTGAAGTCATGTGACCGTGCTGTAGTTCCTTTATAGCCCAATAGGTGGAGATTATCCTGCTGAACAAAGCGTGTAAGTATGATAAACGTCTGTTTGACACAGATCTTAATCCAAAAGCCAATGGAAAAAACCCATTGGCTTTTTGTGGAGGGAGCCCTTGCAATGCATCCTTCAGGGTCAGCCTTCAGAAATATCATTGCATCTCAATACACGATACCTCATGATATAATTCCATGAAAAGTTGATGATTAAACATAATATTGAATTATCGCACATCCCCAGTTGTTGCTGATCCCAGACTCCACATGAACTGTGGAACTAAGAATAGACCGTGCTACAACTGCAGAATGCAAATGCAGTGGCTGGGAGCAAAGGTTTGGACCACAGATGGGCGCCGGCAGCCATGTCAAGGGTAAACTGCCACGTGCACACACACACACACACACACACACACACACACACACACACACACACACACACACACACACACACACACACACACACACACACACACACACACACACACACACACACACACACACACACACACACACTTAGTTTCCACCACACCTTAAAACAGCAGCATTAATATGCATGCTGCCGAAGGACACAGAAGGAACATAATTAGACAATCAACAGCTCCCAGGTGACGTGCATTACTACGACAGACAGCAGGAGAGGAGATGCTCCACGCTCAGCGCTGAGTCGTGTAGAAACATGCCTGTCCACTTACTGTCGCTCCAAACTTGGGAAGAAAAGTGGATTCAATGGACGACAAGCGAATGCAGAATGACTCTGAAAAAGGTTTCCCTTAGTTAGAGTGCAGAACAGGCGCTGAGCTGAGGAACAGCCAAACGCCTCTCCTTCCCTTTCCACATTTTAATGATTCATTACCAGCATAACCTTCAACGCTCTCCAAATCCACAGAAATGCACACTATGGAGTCAGGGTCAAACATCCATCACTTCAAAACAAGCTCCCTGTATTGAGCAGGGACACACCCTTAACAAGCACACACACACGCACACACACACAGACACACACACACACACACACACACACACACACACACACACACACACAGAGCTGCAAGGCATGTTACACTATGCCTTCACACACACCTGACCGTGAACTACAGAGAACATTTTTTTTGCAAGTCAGTCTGTTTCTCACGGCATCGTGGGAGCAGGTGCATTGAGGATGGGCTTGAGTTCATTAAGTCAATTTCAGCAGCAGGAGAGCTACAAAGTACACACATGAACGATATAGATTTAACCAAAAGGTCTCAATCAACTTTTTTAACTATTCATAAAATAGTTGAAACTTACCATCCATGTTTCTAAAAATCCAAGGTGATGTCTTTAGATGTCTTGATTTATCAATCCTTAACCCAAAGATATTCACTTGATATGAAAGTAGAAAAAGGCCAGAAATCTCCACAATTGATACTTTAAAAACAGCATTTTCTGACATTTCTGCATGAAAAATACGACTTAAAAGACAAATCATTTCACAACATTGTTGGCGATGTTTCTGTGTTTCGGCTTATCGATCAGTTGATTAACCTCAAAGCTTGACAACACACACACACACACACACACACACACACACACACACACACACACACACACACACACACACACACACACACACACTTAAAAGAGGTAAAAGTTCATGACAGAGGGACTCCATATCTCTGCCCCCATCATCACAAACCCTCATTCTCTCCTCCACACACACTGACCAGTTTACATGCACACACTCTCTGACTCTCACTCTCACACACACACTTGGGTTACACACAACAGATTCTCATGTTTCCTCATATTTAGGGTAAAATAGTACTGACCTGCCCTGGCGCTGACGCACACACATTCTCTTCAAGCAGTTGAGCCTTTCAAAGAGGATCCGTTTGAACGCGTCTATATACATCGACCCGACTGAGGTTAACAGTTAACTGATAAACATGCACTTAAATAAATAGCAGCTGTTTACAGAGCTGTGTGTATGTGTGTGTGTGCGTGTGTGTGTATGATAAAAAGCAGTGTGAGTGCACCAGAGAAAGTGAGAGACGATGTGCACGGCTGACGGGATGTTTGGATACTGATGCTCTGTGGAGATGTAGAGAGAGGAGAGAGGAGAGAGGAGAGAGGAGAGAGAGGGAATAATACTCAGAGACAGACACACACACACACACACACACACACCACACACACACACACACACACACACACACACACACACACGCACACACACACACACAACCAAGCTACACGCACACACACACTGTCAGGCAAATCTGACTGGCTGCTTAAATGTAGCAGCTGCTGCACTGCTCCAGGCGAAACAACGTGCAGACTGGATGATTGACAGAACATGCCGTGTAACTTGCGAGGAAGACTATTAAACAACTAGATTTTGACTTTAAAAATACAGAATGTCTTACCTTCATGGTCGCTTTCTCCTCGGTAAATCCTTCCCTGTAGCCTTGCAGGTGGTGCAGGTGCATTAATTACGGATTCACGTGTGTTTTACTACGGATAATGATGAGAAACGTGGCTGCTCCCGGTGCTGTGACCGGGGAGAGTCGGTGTCATTGAGCCGCTGCAGGCGCGGTGCTTTGAGGGCGAGGAGCGTCAATTGCAGCAGATCACATCAGATTAGATCAGATTAGATACATGCTATGATGTCCGGTAGTAAAGTGTGCTCAGGTTAATAATCCCGCTGCGCAAAAAAGGCACTTTTAGAGCAAAGAAACACTGCTAAAATACAAATGAGCAGCAGGTTATCTTGGGAAGTTAAGGAGCACAGAGGGGAGGGAATGAAAAGAGTTAAAAGTCCCGCCCCTTATCATCCTCTGTGTGTACCTGCATCACTTTTCGTTTACGAGTTATAACGGGGAGGTAAAGGCGTGAGAACAAGATCAATTTGAGTATTTAGAAACTAATTTGCTACACGACGAGTTGTCACTATACATGTATAAGGCTCGAACTTGTTTTGTACTCATTATGTTATTGTTTTTTGATGCGCGAGGTTTACTTGGATAAGACTTTAATGAGGCTAATTTATAGTAACATGGACATAGCTCTGACATAACCCATTTGGGTGTGAACGCAGCAATAATTCATACAATAATTCATACTTCATACTTCATACTTCAGACCTTTTTTGATTTAGCAAAATATAAAATTAGGTAATTCTTTAAGTTACAGTCTGCAGCATATGTTTAATTAAAATTAAATGGTATTGTTATTTTCAAGGACAAGCATATATTCTTTTTTGGTATATACATTCAAACTGTAGTACAATATTCTGTCCTCATCCTGTTAAGTCTGTAACATAAATTATCATTATTATTTGTTTTCGAGTCATTTAAAATGTAATTGTATTGGATATTTTATATTACCCAATATATATATTATTTTTATTGTATTTGTTAATATATTGAAACTGTAGTCAAATATTATTTCGTTATATATTGTAAAATTGTACTTATTTTATTATTGTATAGCATAAAAATGTCTTATCATTTGTTGGAATTTAATCAATGCAGCCTCCCTTTAATTCTCATGCCTGTCGGGAATTGTAGTACTTTGGCAAGACTTCAACAAGACAAGCATAGCGACATAAAACTACAACTACCACAAAACCGTTCACCTACCAGTTTTGGTCACAAACAATCATGGCGTCGTACGGGGAAGATGTTCCTGAGGACCAAACAGAGAAAAAACCAGCCCCGCTGTCTTTTGGATTTACTAAAACTGTTAGCAAATTCAAACCTTCCTCTGTGGAAGGAGTGACAGAAAGAGAGGAGAAAGATTTCTTGACGGGAATTGACGGGAAAGAGTTGCAGAGGTAAGGAGCGGATGCTAATGCTAACATACCGGTTATTTACATAGAATGTTAGCATCAACGTAGCGCTTACGTTCTATAAACGTTTATTCTGTTTTACGTGTCAGTTGGATTTAGCTAGTTTTTAAATAGTAGACGTTATTAGCAAGGTTGGGAGGGTTACTTTTTATATGTATTATGATACAATTACTAGTAAGTAGTTACCTGTTTAAAAAAAAAAGTAATCAGTAACGTAATCACGTAAAAAGTAAAGTAATCACGTAAAAAGTAAAGCAATCTGATTACTTTCCGTTAGTTTTGGATTACCTCAGTATCAATGCAATGCTAAGAAACGCAAGAGAAAAGAAATATCAATAAGATGTCAGGAAGAAACCAAAGTATTTAGGATACAAAATGTCTCCTTTTGGGCTAGGCCTACAGAATAGTATAGTTTATAAACGCTGTTACACACATCAATTAACATCAAACAAAGTATGTCTGTTTAATACATCGGGTGTCCACCTATTGCATTTGAAAATAAAATTAAATGAAAGTAATCTAGATGACAAGCAAAAACACTACGTCAACCCATACTATGTCATTCTTTATTATAAAACGCAAAACGTAACTGTAAGGGAATACACTTAGCCTTTTTTTGTATCCTCATTACGTAATCCCGTTACATGTAATCCGTTACTTCCCAAGCCTGGTTATGAGCTTGTGACATTAGTTTACACATTATTTTGCCACAGTAACTAACTAAATATTGTCTTTCCCTGACTGTGCCCTGCAGTACCAAGCCCTCAGAGAAGCCCAAAGAGCTGATCATCCCTCTGATCCAGAAGAACCGCTGGCACCACCGGGCGGACCGAGCGGTGCCCAGCGAGCCGAGCGCAGCGTCTGAAGCCAAAACACAGGAAGCCAAAACACAGGAAGCTGCTCCGGAGAATGACTCTGTGGAGTCCCAGGCCGTCAAAGAGCTCATTGAAGGTGGGTACATCGAGAATAATAACAATAACAACAGACTTGTATTATGTAGTTGTGATTTTCTATTGGCCCTGTGATATCTATCCGAAGGTAAAGTATTCAGAATAGTGTTGGTGCAGATTAAATAGAAACAGTACCCTGGTAATAGAAGTGTTTCTTAAAAAGTATATATAGGCAAGTAAAAGTACTACTTGAGTAAAAGAGTAGTAAATAACTTTATTATAAGCTATTTATAACATTAAAGTATTACGCTTAAACAGGCCCTCAACAGCTAATGACTTGTGTCAAGTGTCACTTAATCATTCTAATGCTATCCAGAACAAGACCGAATACATGCTGTTAATCACTTCAAACAAGTTGAACAAAACAACCTTGGTTCTCTGAACGATTCCTTGAAATGAGAGGCTTCTGCATCTTCTGTAAAGTGTGTAAATGAAACCAATACTACCCACAATGCATCTCATTTACACTTTTCTCTGTACGCCGCAAAACAAGCTCGCTAAAATGTAGACCCTCCAGAAAAACGCGGGCAAAAATCCTTGATTATGCGATTAAACATGCAGGGTTTATGTGATTGTATGCGGTGAAATTGCGGTTAGTTGCGGAATATCTTTTTTGAAATATTGGGCTGTCTTATTTATTCTCTCTCACACACAACCTGCCACTAACGTTACACCCCTTTCCTATTCAATTAAACACATTCAATGTTTATTTATTGTAAAAGCAATTGGGCTATTTTAATCTCACACACACTCTCTCTCTCACGCACGCGCGCGCACACACACTTCTCCGCCTCGTTCTGTTCTCATTTACTCGTTCGTTATCTGACCAGCTTCAGTCTTGTAGGCTTCTCACTTCGTTTCTTGTAGCCCTCGAAAGGGTTTTGGAGGTCGATGCCTCGGTGAACGTGAGTTGTTTGGCTTTCTTGTCCGCAGCAGCAGAAATTATTTTCGAATGTTTGAATGAATCAAAGTGGGTCGTCACCGTGGATGTTCTCTTATGCTCCAACACACAGTTGCACGGGGTGCAGAATAGTTCCATCGGGGAACTGCTTTGACCCGTCTTTAGCAGAAGTGTTCGTCGGTAAATGAGATGGATTCGATTTTTTCATCTTGGTGTTTTCTCTCTCGTGTGAGCTCCACACGTTCGCGTGTTGTTTACCTTCTGATGACGTCACATCATCATCATCATCATCATCATCATCATCATCATCATCATCATCATCATCATCACTACTTCACGTCAAGACGAGTTAACTTTTTTCCCCCTCAATTTTGTGTGGAAAAATGCGGGGATTATGCGGCCTTTTGATAAATATGCGGCCTTTTAAAAATCTGCGCCATTTTGTTGATAATGCGGTAAATTCTGCGATCGCAGAATCGCGTTTTTCTGGAGGGTCTAAAAATGGCTTCACCGGTCTGGCATTATTTTAAGGTGTCCGAAAAAGACAGTAAAATAGCGGTGTGCAACGTGTGTGTGAAGCAGAAATCCTGAAGCTCCGCCCCCTGTGACGGACCGGTGAGCGGAGCAACACACAAGAGTTAGACCGAACACACTTAGCTATTGATCTACCTCTGGAACTAGCTACACTAGTTATACATATGTTTATTCTTCACTGTCGGGTCACTCGTTACTGGATCAGCGAGCTGCATGAGACACTGACTGATCTCTCCGTGTTATTCTCCAAAGTTAATGTAAACTTGAATAATGTACTTCATTTGAATGTAATAATGATGTTGGTTGTTTAACATTAACTGAGTTTTAAACATCACTGTAAATGGAAGATCCCCATAGGCCCCGCCCACTCGATTGGATCGGCGATCGGTATCGGCCGATACTGATTCGGGCGATCGGAGCATCCCTACTCATTAAAAGCTTGTTATAATTGACCACTTTCGTCTTGCAGACTCCCGGAGGCAGCTGGAGGAATGGCAGAACGGCCCTCAGGCAGAGAACCTGAACCTCTACATCCCCCTGCTGATGCAGAACCAAGTCCCCGAGGGCTTCGAGGACGGAGACCATGTGAAGGTGGATCTGAGGCCTGAATCCGTAAGTGGAGACGTATTGCGTGAGAGAAAGAACAGCTGCTTTACTCAGTGATTGATCGGGAAAAGAGCGTTATTGATATTATCTTTTGGATGAAGTCTTGCTTGATACATCTTCCTTCGAATTCACTGTTTGAATACAAAGTGTTGGGAATGTACTCTCAGTATATTTCAATGTTTTAGTGTTTGGTGAACCAGAGAACAAGTCAAGTCATTGTCTTACTGCCGTAGAAATAAGACCATCTTTTGAAGCGATGGATGGACCTCTTGCGATCTACTGAAAGTCTGAAAGCTAAAATGAATCGACACATTTTATATCAATGATGAACAAAAGTCAGACATTTTCATTTCATCAGGGGGGGGGGGGGTTGCTAGTGAACTGTCACCGGCGGGGAAACGGTGGACCTCTGTCGCCTGTCAGCGCAACTTCAATGCAGTGTGCGAAAAAGTACACGTCCCACCGTCCGGGACGTGTTATTTACAATATCGGACAAGTAGATCTTTCAATTGACTTGTCCGGTGGACAAGTGACGTTTTTCGCCCCGATTTATTGACAAATGATTGATAAATTCAGTTTACAAAAGGCAGAACTCATTCGCAAATTGTCCGTGTCCGCCATTGTTCGTTTAGAAATGTTAGTTTCGGTTCTGCTTGTCGATTCATAAGGAAATGCATCTCGCCGCTTTCTGTACAGTTAGACGGGGGCGGGGCGGAGCGGGAAGTGTAGCACAGTGGCAGGGTTGGGAAGCAAAACTCGGTTCCGAGTAGGAACAAATAACAATTCTCCGGTCCCGTGATTAATAAGAGTTGTGAGGACAGGAGGCGAGGCCGAGCCCCGCGGACAGCAGCTCTCTCTCTCTATGCTCCGTATCAGCTGATCGCTGCACGGTGCAGCTCAGCGTCTCTCTCTCTCTCTACACACAGCGGATCCGCTGCCTGTTTAACAGCCTCATCTTTGTCAAACTTTCTTATGTTCTGTCTCTAACACGTAATGAAGGTTATTAAGCGTTTTAGCTCCTGTGTTGTTAATATTGACCACCATATCCTTTATGAAGGGAAGCAGCCTCCCTGTCTGTGTCCTCGCGCTGTCCTCACATCCCTGGACCCCCAGAATCGGAGGAGCACAGCGATGTCAGTATTGTTTATGAAGCAGGGTATAGAAAGTAAATTATTGAAATGCTATTTATACTATTTATTAACTTTTACAAACAGTGAGTAGCTGGGCAGCTGCCAGCATGTGTATTGCAGGACATGTGTAAGCGTGCAAGTGTCTTTGAGTTGTAGAAATGCGCTAGGATAGGCTATAAATATAATAATAATAATAATAATAACTTTATTTGTATAGCACCTTTTAAAAATGCCTAATGTATTGGCTTCCCTAATATTGTTGGGTAACGTGTTCCACAGTGTTGGGGCGTAGTTTACAAAGGCTGCATCACCGATCTTCTTATGACTCTTTCTGGTGACCTCTAATAGACCTGCATCTGATGATCGCAGTGTTCTGGCGGGTGTGTAGTTCATTAGAGAGTCAGCCATGTAGCTGGGTCCTTGTCCATTTAGAGCCTTGTATATGAGGAGAAGCCCCTTCAAATCAATTCTAAGAGTTACAGGAAGCCAGTGTAGAGTAGCTAAGACAGGACTAATGTGTTCCCTCCTTTTGTATTCGTTAGTAGTCTAGCTGCAGAGTTTTGAATGAGCTGGAGTCTTTGTACATTCTCAAACTGCACCACTTAGAACTAACTAAACAATGCAGAGATTATTTTTATATAATTGTATTCAATAACCGTAAGAAATTAAACAGTATGAAGTGATTTGTAAATAGGAATACAGATTTGACTTAATGTTTTTATAAATATATTTTTCTCCCAGTTTGTCACGGGACTTATTTTTACCCTCTCAAAGAACCGGAATCGAGAAACAAAAATAACCGGAATCGAAAAGCAGAACCGGAATCGTTAAAATCCAGACGATACCCAACCCTATGTGTGATGCAGTAAAATCTTACCGCTCACTTACGTTGAGCGGTGTTGTAAAAACCGTGGGAAAATGTAAAAAATACGATGACGAAGAAGAAGATTTCAGTGGCCCCAATTTTTGTCAATTCTGGACAAGTGAAAAATGTATTCGGACAAGTACATTTCCAAACTCACTTGTCCATGGACAAGTACTCTCTAAAAACTTTTTCTCACACTGCAATGATGCCGTTTAAAAACATAAGAAATGAAGGGCGGTGCCGGCCGCCAGCGAACCGAGCCGGCCGTTCTGTGGTTCTCCAGATTCTAATCGTGTGTCACCGGTTTGCAAGTGACACACGTTTTCTGTCTCGTCTCTCACTTTAGGTAAATCTTCACGAGAAATCGATCCATGTTTCCGCTCGCATAAGTTAACTAGCTAGATTTCACCGTTTCTTGTTTTCTTTTTCCGCTGCGCCTCCCCTGAAGCTCTCTGGCTGCTCTCCATCAACATTTAAGCACATCCTCCACCTGGGAGTTTCCTTCATGTTTAATAGTTTCTGTTTTAGCTCGTTGGCGATGCCTTGCTTCAGGGCATTGCTCAGGTGTTTGAGGAGAGAATTGCTCTCAGGCTCTTGGCTAATGTACATGTTTCTAACTGCTATCAGATGTAAAGATCACACTCAAATCTGCTGGAGAGGCGTTTCAGCGAGAATATGAAAACTCCTGACGGTTCAGAAAAATCCGGTCGACTTTGACTCTGGTTGAAATGTGAGCGTGTGTGAAAGTGCTGACGGTCAACGGAGAGAAACCTCTGATGTCAGGACAGAGAGGCTGGGTGGCAGACGGGCGTCCACACTCTCCCCAGAGACACGCAGGCAGCCAATCAGACGTCCTGTTTTCACCGAGAGGCCTCGAACGCCTCGTCTCTGTCACCGCGGCTCTGCTCCGTGTCACTGCAGAACAACTGTCAGTCTGTGGCCCCGAGCTCATTTAAATGCAGGCTGCTCAGTGAGCGTGGGCCCCAGGCTTCCCTCAGAGGAGCGGGGCCGTCGCTCGGCTCTGAACGGCGGCCGCTGGGGCCCGGCTGAGTCCGACAGCCTGGGGCCAAACGGCTGAGTAAGAGCGGCATCACACGGCGCTTCTCTCTGTCTCTGCACAACTCAACCCACACATTACATAAGCACCGCCTTTAGTACCAAGACACGTTTAAATGCGTCTGTTCTTTTAGCGTTTCATGTGTGTGTCTTGATGCTTAAGAAGATATAATACTCTTGTGTTGTCAAATGGATTTGTTGATACATTTTAAATATGTTACACACATCAGATCTTCGTTAGTATCTGCGCTTTCTCCATTCCTTTCTCTACACGCAGGTTTGCTCGTGGTGTGGTCTTGCAACAATGATCCTAATAGGAGGTTTATTAGGAAACATGTTGCACCCAAATGATAAGAATGGTGAATACCTCCCAATTGTTTCAAGATGTTTAAATGGAAAAGACAAGTTCCCTTTTCCTTTTAGTTGCTTCTTATTCGATTGTGTGTCAATCCTGGAGGCACTTATACATGACACCCTACTTCATAAAGGATACGGTGCTGCATGAATGTAGGAAACCATGGCGCAGGTCTACGGCCTTGGGTATCGCTGCCATCTCTCTTGAGGAGGGGCAGCTCTCGGTCAGAGATAGTTATTGTTGTGGGACGCCTGGAACACATCCTTCTCGGGGGGGAGATGACCCCGAGCCATAAGCGACAACAACTGTGATCCAGTGTCCTCAGCTGTTTAGTCTCTCTATTGAAGAATGTTGATGATTACACTCTGAACTCGTTAAACCTGGAGCTACGGGAGGCTCCTCAGGACTGATTGTGGCATCTCGACCGTGTGGTCAGTCCGCGGCTCGGGACACGTCGTGTGAATTCTCCGGCCGAAGCTCCAGATAAACCGTCAGTGTTTGCCGTCAGAGCTCCGGCTCTCCTCGTCTCTCTGAGTCCTGACTCCAGTTGCTTCAGAAGTTTCCCCCACCGTATTGTTTATTGAAATGTGTCACGGTTTTGGATCAAAGGTAACATGTGACTCTGTGTTGGTCAGTCGACAGAGGCGGACTATGCGTGTGTTCCTGTGGAGGCGTATGGCATCGCCATGCTGAAAGGGATGGGCTGGAACAAAGAGGAAGGCATCGGACGCACCTTCAAGCAGTAAGACACAAACGGATGCCTTACTACTTCCTCCACTCATTTAAATGCACACTTACACTTAACTTACACTTAACTTACACTTAACTGTGGTGTTCGAAGACATGCCTAAAGAGTGTATCAGAAGGGCAACATCAAATGATACATTTCTGAAAGTTTAATGTTTTTGAAAAACCAATTATCTTTCCGTTATCGATATTTAAAGACTTCATCTTGAGCTCTCAGACTATGTGATGGGCTTTGTTTTATATTCCCTTTCACATTAAATATACTTAAATACCTTAAAAATGCAATCTATTGACTAATCTATAATACAAATAATAAGTAGTTTCTTCCCGATGTTGAATATAAATTAAATTGGTGTTGGAATTTGTTAATTCTGAAGAAATACGTTTGTTTTCATTCAGATCTGGATGATGAATGTATTTCCACTAGGGCTGTGCAATTAATCGTATTTTAATCTCGATTTTGGTTTGCAACGATTACGAAAACAACGAAATATAACGATATATATATTTTTTAAGATTTTTTTTGTTGGTTTTTCAGTTGAATTAAACTTAAAGTTCAGAGTAATCAACTGTTAAAAACATATTGTTACATTACAAGTAAAAGGATCATCGTTTTTAATAATCGTGATATCAATTATTGACCAAAATAATCATTATCATTATGATTTTTGCCATAATCGAGCAGCCCTCACTTCCACTGTGAGTTTTGTTACAACTCGTGAAATATGAATGTTTTTGCACATTTACCTTCTGTTTATTGATCCACTCTGTTGCTTCTGTCTGCCCAGGCATGTGGTGCCGATCGAGAGCCAGCTCCGCCCCAAAGGTCTGGGTCTGGGTGCCGATCGTGCCGCCATAAAGGACCTGGAGCCCACCAAACATAAGCGCCCCCCCAAGCCCGGTGAGGAGAGGGAGAAGGAGGAGGAGCTGGTGATGGGGCCCGGGGGCTTCGTGCTGGTGCAGTCAGGGGCCCACAAAGAACTGTACGGCAAGGTAGGCTTCATCTGAAACATCTATAACCTGTTGACATGCCCTCATTTTAGTTCAGTGGCTCCTTACAGCAAGCCAGAGGTGGGAAGTAGTGGAGTACAAATACTTTGTTACTGTACTTAAGTACATTGTTCTGGTATCAGTACTTTACTCCACTACTTATTTTTCTGACTACTTTTTACTTTGACTTCTTACATTTTGAACTCAAATACCTGTACTTTCTACTTCTTACATGTTGAACCCAAATACCTGAACTTTCTACTTCTTACATGTTGAACTCAAATACCTGTACTTTCTACTTCTTACATGTTGAACTCAAATACCTGTACTTTCTACTTCTTACATGTTAAACACGAATACCTGTACTTTCTACTTCTTACATGTTGAACTCAAATACCTGTACTTTCTACTTCTTACATGTTGAACACAAATACCTGTACTTTCTACTTCTTACATGTTGAACACTAATACCTGTACTTTCTACTTCTTACATGTTGAACTCAAATACCTGTACTTTCTACTTCTTACATGTTGAACACAAATACCTGTACTTTCTACTTCTTACATGTTGAACTCAAATACCTGTACTTTCTACTTCTTACATGTTGAACTCAAATACCTGTACTTTCTACTTCTTACATGTTGAACTCAAATACCTGTACTTTCTACTTCTTACATGTTGAACCCAAATACCTGTACTTTCTACTTCTTACATGTTGAACTCAAATACCTGTACTTTCTACTTCTCTCATTTCCAAACAGCTGGTTCCTTTAGTCTGAATGTGTGTTTGGTGCGTGGTCATTATTCTTTAGAGTCACTGCGTGCCTATTGATTGGAACACGATCCGTGTATCCATCACTTCCTGGTCTTCTCTAAAGAAGAGGGACCAATGGAAACGTTGTCATGTTGCCGTTGTTCACCATGGAAACATTCATTAGCTAACAATGACAATATTGTTCTATTGATATAAAGGGAGGTCAGGTACTCTTTAAAACAGCTGCTAACTATGGGTACTTTTTACTGAAGTACACTTCAAAGCCTCTTTACTTTCACTTGAGTAAAGAAGTTTAGTCAGTACTTCTACTTTCACCAGAGTATTTTTAAACACGAGTATCTGTACTTCTACTTGAGTAAAGGGAGTGTGTGCCATCTCTGCAGCAAGCAGACCGGACCAGTAAAATCATAGCAGCCTAATAACCTATAAATAACAGCAACTGAAACACAAGAATACAAACTAGTAGTTTTTACACTTTGAAAAGTCAATCTCGGTTTGTTTGACACCCTGCATTGGAGTCTTCATGTTTTGTTTTCACACTAGTGTTCACTCTGAGTAACTGTATTTCCCGCTACAGATTGAAGGCTTGGACCCCGATAACGCTCGTGTGGTGGTGAAGCTGGCCATCGGGGGTCGGTCTGCCACCATCAGCCAGCACGCTGTGAAGCTGGTGGGACGTACCGAGTACGAGAAAAACTGCAAAGACCTCAGTGAGTCCCTCTCTAAAAATAAATTATAACAAGTAAACATTTAAGGTAAATAGTCTTGATGCTGATATTAGATTACATTTCTCTGAATTTGGTTAGAGGTCATCAAAGGTCAACATTTTCAGTTTTTTTAATTGCACGTAATGGCCGTTGCAATCTGATTACGTTTTTTCTTTTTTTTAAATTATTGTTACAGTTTTTATAATGCAGCTTGTATATTATAACAATAATAATAATATAGCTTTATGTGAGGCTAAATATAATTAATATTTTCTTTAACATTTCTTGTATGTCCGCGGGGTCTTAAAAAGTATTAAAAGTTGATAAATCAATTTAGTGAAAATGAAGGCTATTAAAAAGTATGAAACGGCATTTTCCAAGGTATTACATTTTGTAGCTTGTTTTCAATAAGTATATCAATGGTCCAGAGAGGTTGTATTCTACAGTCTGCCTGAAGGTAATCATGGCGTAGGTGTGTCGTGTGATTCTGTGGAGTTTATTGATGGCATCCCGTTGGGTTTGACGTCATCTGAACAGGACGTCGCACGCTCACTGCTTGATAGCGCGCGGAGGTCCGTTTACGCCGGTTGCTAAGCAGCATCGTTATGGGGAAATGCAAGTCTGCGTCCAAATGGTTGGACGATGAGGAGGAAGGACAATCAATACTGTATATAGTCAATGTGAGGTAAAGTGTGTCGCCAAGGTAACCGGTTAGAACTCAAAGTGGTGATGAGGTCTTAAGATGTATGCAAAGGGTCTTAAAAAAGGTCTTAAAGGGTCTTGCATGTGACTTCAGGATTCCTGCATACACCCTGGTGTTATAAAAACAATTCAGTTCAGTCTTCATATTTTGGAAGAAAAAGGAAACGAGGATTCTCTCACAGCTTTTAATCTCAGGAATAAGAGAGTAGAGAATAGAAACACCAACACTCGGTGCCAGCGTTTCCGCCAGGTGGGCGTCTTTCCGCCGCTCAGCTCGGAACGCCCTGAACTCGAGCCGAGGGCGTCCAAAAAAAAAGTAATAATTCGAGAGAAGATTGAGTTTTTATCGCTTTAAATTACGATAAGGACATCCCGCTGTTGGAGGGGCGAAGGAGTCGGGTGGGATTCTTTTCGGAGTATTGCTGATAGTTTCCCCGACATCCGGTGCCAACACAGAACGTGCACGATTTGGACGTCTCTTTAAAATGACCGCTCAGAGGAGAGGAGTTCTCCTTTCTCTAACCGCCTGCTGCTTCCCCTCCTCGGCTCCTCCGCTCCCCTCCTCGGCTCCTCCGCTCGCATCTCCTGTGGGCGGCACGAGGATAGGAGTCGAGGAGGGGACATTAGAGAATTGAGAAGCCTTCTGTGTTTTCCACATTTGACATTTTTCTCCTGCTCACCAGCTCGCCTCAGTAGAGCCCACAAGGAGAAGGAGAAGGAGAAGGAGCGAGAGAAGGAGAAGGAGAGACAGGAGGAGAAGGAGAGCCGGAGTAAAGACGAGAGGAAGAGGAAGCACAGAGAATCCAGTCAGGACAGGTACCCGTTTCACCTCTGCAATGCTTCTCATTTCCCTGTGTCGGCTAATAAAGCTTTCTCTGAGTAACCGTGTGTTTGATGTTCTCTCCACCGCAGAGACAAGCCTCCGGTGAAAGAGGCGAGGCGCCCCCCGCCCCCCCCCTCCTGGCTCCAGAGGGATTTGAAGGTTCGCTTCATAGACAAATCCTTCAAAGGGGGCAAATACTACAACTCCAAGGTACTGATGGGCATCGTGTATTAGTGTCGGTGTACTCGCACCTGTTCATGTACTCACGTATTACCATCGGGAGGTTTATCATTTAGCTCGTCCAGACCGTCGCCAAGTTCCTTTTACCTTTATTCTTTCGCTGAATGATGTTTGTCTGATTGTCTTTGATTTATTAAATTTTTCTGACACATAAAGAGTTAAAAACATACTATTACCAGTTGTCGTTGAATGTAAACACTTCTAAAAATTGTTGTTTCATATCCAGGGGTCTTCCCTATCGTGCACTATATCATGAGTTGCTGTTATAATGATTACAAACGAAGGGTTTCTGTCATAGGTCTTAACATCAGTTTTCCTCTATAGATGTGTGTGGAGGACGTGCTCTCACCATCGACCTGTATCTGTCGAACTGACGAGGGGCGGCTGATAGACGGTGAGTCGTCAGCGATGCTTTTATTAAAGACTACATTCACAATAAAAAATGTCTCACATATGCTGCAGATGTGGCGTAAAAATAAATGAATAACCATAAAAAAAAAGTCCAGATTTTGCGAGAAAGTCCAAATTTTAAGATTTTGTGAAAGTCAGGATTTTGATTTTGAGAAAGTCAGTATTTTGTTCATGACAGGGTGCATCATTTACCTCGAAGAACCGGTATTCCTCCATCTTGTGACTGTAACTCCTGGGGTGTTTCTCAATCTCGAGGATGCTGGCTTGGTAGTCGCGTACTTCCAAGTCACTTCCTTCAGAAACTAAACAAGTATACTTCCAAGCCACGGCTTCGGAAAACGAAGAAGAATGGAACAGGCTAACAAGTGTGCCACTCAAACTGTTTCAACATAAACTGTACCAAAAATAAATACCTCACGATGTCTATCTAATTATGAACTTGCTTTACTTTCACGGATAGGTGATAACAAATGTAACACATTTACCAACACATGTTCTACGCCACTACATGTAAATGTGTGCTGCGTCGGTTCAGCCATTCTCCGCAAGGGTTTTTGAAATTGGTCCGTGCGCAAAGCATTGTGGGGATTTTAAGGACGCGAAGTCTACCCATGTGCAGCCTCGAAATTTCCCCCAAACCAAGGACGCGGCCTCGGTGGAATTCCATGTATGCTGGAGATTGGAACAGTCCTTCGGCGGCACTCGATCACGTAGCATCCTTGAAATATTGGCTTGGAAGCCAGAATCCTCGAGATTGAGAAACGGCCCCTCTCTTGGATATCAGCATATGAAGGACACTGCTCAGGAACTAGCTGATGCTCTGTATGTGACGACTACTTCCTTTCTGGAGAGGATCACAGATACATGGATCCTGAGGCTGAAGCTCTGAAGTGAGATTTTCTAACAAACCTGTTAATTCTTTTGGTCGCAGATGTGAAGCAGAGCATGCTGGAAACCATCATCCCCAAACTCGAGTCTGAGTCTATAATGGTTGTCCTGGGCGAGCACAGAGGACAGGTGAGCAGTCTCTCTGTCTGTGTGTGGTTACTAATCTGTCTGTGTGTGTGTGTGTATCGTTACTAATCACGGTGTGTTCTTGTTTTTTCCAGGTGGGCCGTATCCTCCAGCGGGACAAGAACAAGTGCCGCGCGATGGTGCAGCTCGACCGGCACGAGGAGAAAGTGTTCATGCTGGATTATGACATCATCTGTCAGTACGTGGGAGAGACGGACCACTGACTCGGATGACCCCCGTCGTCACACCTCTAATGTTGTTTCTTGTCAACAAAAAAAAAATCGTGAATTTTAAAGCAATTTTGTAATAAAACAGTGTCGAGAACTTTATTTGTCCGGATGTTATTACAAGATGTGTCACCAAACCAGAATAAAAGTCACAGTAATGTTTATTAGCAAATGAAGGGCACTGTCACACAGGTCATACGAAACACATATTTACAAATGTTCTAACACGAGCGTCAATGCACTTTAACTCCAGGCGCCGGTTTGAGAATGGAAACTAAACGTCGGTCTGTACCGGCCAAAGGAAGACGAGCTGTGCACCGTAGATCTGCGCCTTGTTACTCTTTGGGGATTTGGTTAGCTGCGTTAGCTCGTAGCACGGCCCCTGGACTCGGGTACGGCCGCTGCTGGAACAGAGGCCCCGCCGCCGTGGTGTCGGCCCCCGTCTTCGCCTCGTTGCGCTTCGGCAGGCCAGTCGACCAATTGCCCCTGTAGAGAAAAATGCTTGTTTAAATTAAAGGTCCCCTATTATACTGTTTTTCATCAATATATTACAGAGCCTGTCTCTGATTGGCTGAAACACCAAACGGATCATTGCAGCATTACCCAGAATCCCCTCTGTTTCAGTGCTGATTCTCTGTCTGTTACTTTAGATGAAAATAAGGAGCCCCTCTGAGAGAGACACCGACTCATAGCCTCGCTGCGTCCCGCCGTCTCAGGGAGGAGAAATCGGCGGAGCTGCTACTGAGAAAAGATTGAGTGTGTGTGTGTGTGTGAGGAAGTCCGTAATGGCTCCACGGATTGGTCCATTTGGATATGGTCACGTCACTGTACCCAGGAAGAAAAAGAGAAATGTCCAGCGAGGCATTCTGGGGCAGCAGACAGGTCTTCTCTGTGTTAGAGCTTTACTCGCTACAGGGTGCATTTTGAGGGTTTGTGACTCTGCAGACCGTTTACATGCATTAAAAAGCTTCATAACACAAGGGGACGGGTGATAACCGGAAAAGCATGACATGGCCCTTTAAACGGAACAACAACTCCTGTGTTCTGCACGCTAACATACTTTAGACTCTGGAGAAGCTTGGTCATAATAATTCATTTTGGCCCTGGAGACTATTTATAAGCAAAAGCCCGTGGAAGTAGAGTTTGAATCAAGATGACGTTTACCAGGCAGGAAGGGGTTAATGGACGGATGTATCAAAGTGCATTGTGGGAATAGTAGAGTTTTTCCAGCCTCTAATGCTTTCATTGTGTGCCATCTGTCTCTACCAAGTACATGGAAGTGGCAGTGTCATTTTGTGGAGTGCTCTTTAGGTCGTAAGTATACTGTACCTCGGGGCATCAGAGTACGCACTGGGGTCCATGGGGTCCATCTCATCTTCTTTCCTCCCTGAAGGACAGCGAGAGTTAGATCCATGTCCGTAAGAAACATCACTTTGAAAATGTTTGTGTTTATAATAATTATTATTATTACCTCTTTTGTTCTTGCTGTACGGAGCTACTTCCTCCCTCCGGGGCTTCCTCCGGTCTCTCTCCCTCACCTCGTCTCGGTCTCGGTCTCTCTCTCGTTCCCTCTCCCGCTCTTTCTCTCTCTCCCGCTCTTTCTCCCTCTCCCGCTCTCTCTCTATCTTATCGAACGGCCTCTCCACTCTCTCCTCCACCACCTCGGCTGAAACACACAAACGTCAGAAAATAAACCAAAAACTAAATCCACTCTGAGATTTTTTGCCTAAAGTGATTAATGATAGCAATGACGTTAATAATGTTATTAGTTTATACAAAATAAAAATCATTTATTAAATAGACTTTCGCATATATTTATAGGTCGCGATATCCAGCAGCCGTATATAAAGTTATTCAAAGTAGCTTCAAAATCCTAAAAGTAACCCGGTAAATCAATATATGAACGACTCTGAAATGGGCCACTAAGCAGAAAGAGTACTTTTACTTCTGGTACTTTACATGGACGCGGGAAGGGGGGGTGCTGAGGGGGCTGCAGCACCCCCATCTGCGAGGACCCCCCCCCCCCAAACGCGGCGCACCTACATCACCCCAATTCTGGCCTCATTGCACTGGCTTCCGGTTCGGTTCAGAATAGATTTTTAAAATCCTTTTATTTGTTTTTAAAGCGCTAAATGGGCTGGCTCCGGCCTATGTAGCCGAACTCCTCCATCGCTGCACCCCGGGCAGAGCCTGAAGGTCGGCTGATCAGCTGCTGTTGGTAGTGCCTAAGACCAGGCTCAAAACCAGAGGGTACCGAGCATTCGCAGCAGCGGGCCCCAGGCTCTGGAACAGTTTGCCCCTCCGTGTGAGGTCGGCCCAGACCCTGGGGGTTTTTAAATCAGCATTTAAAACTCACTTTTTCTCTCTGGCCTTCTGGGCTTCTCTTATCAAGAATAACTTTTACCCAAGACCGTTTCCCCTCTCGAACCTCTCGAGTTTTATTAGAGGGAAACGGTTTGCAGAGTGGCTTAGACAGGCAGGTAGACACAGCGTACCTCCCTATCTCTCATCAATTTCCAACTAAGGCTCCAGTGGGGACCTTGTTCCCTGAGTGTGCTTCTCCACCTAGTTTCTTACTCTCTTACGCTCTTACTTGCTACCCTTTGCCCTCAACCTATTCTAAGGGAGTGCTTGTTCTTCTGTCTGTCTGTGTCTGTGTCTTCTCTTGTTCCGATTAACCCAGCCACATCTTTGTTCTTGTTTTGTATCTATATCTACGCCGGGATCCGGAGTCGAGGCTGATCCTCTTGCTGTAGTCCTGTGTCTTGGATCCTCTATCCTGAGTTCTGGATTAAGTCGTGGACTTCGGGTCGTGGCTGAACCTTCTCTGCGGTCCTGCCTCGGGTCTCGTCTTGCTGCTTCCCTGATGGCTTCCTCAGGATTGTAGCTGACATCCTCGTGGATTCATCTTCTCATTACAGACACATGCATTTCCTAACATTCGGTCTATATGCTGTCAAATGTATTATCTCTTGGATTTGCACACGGCACCTATTGCACGTCTGTCCGTCCTGGAGAGGGATCCCTCCTCTGTTGCTCTCCCTGAGGGTTCTCCCATGTTCCCTTTAAACTGGGTTTTCTCTGGAAGTTTTTCCTTGTACGATGTGAGGGTCTAAGGACAGAGGGTCTAAGGACAGAGGGTGTGGTTTTTCTCATACTGATATTCTGAACAATCTTGTTGTTGTATTTGCTGTAAAGTGTCTCTACTGTAGGCTATCTTTATTGTATGTACAGCACTTTGGCTCGACCAAAAATCGCTTATAAATGTGCTATATAAATAAAACTTGATTTGATACAGTGTAAGCGCGCCACAGTTTCTCCGCTGCGAGACGCTACTAGCCCCCCCCCCA
Organism: Pseudochaenichthys georgianus; assembly: GCF_902827115.2. Lineage (NCBI taxonomy): Eukaryota > Metazoa > Chordata > Actinopteri > Perciformes > Channichthyidae > Pseudochaenichthys > Pseudochaenichthys georgianus. Next base: position 2,293,663 of record NC_047509.1, read on the forward strand.
CACCCCCAACTCTGACTGACTTCCCGCGTCCCTGGTACTTTAAGTATATTTTGAAGCAGATACTTTTGTAGTTTTACTTAAGAGTTTGAATGCAGGACTTTAACTTGTAACAAAGTACCTAACTGCAATAATGCTACTTTTACTACTTACAACCAGTGGTGGAAGAAGCACTAATATTATATCAAAATCCTGCAAAACAAAATGCACTTAAAGGACGGAAAGTAAACTATTGATTGTGCTGTAAAATGTATCAGGTGTTTGGTTATTTTATATAGTTTGAAGGATTTGAAATGCCTTACCTCTTATTTTCTTGGCAGCTTTTGTCACCAATGTATTTGGGTCATTTGGAGACAGCCAGGCCACCAGATCCGTCTCTGCGTTCCAGTAATAAGGAAGACCACTGCGGTGTAAAGAAAAAACAAATGAAATTAGTTCATTTGCAGAGATAGCTTACCTTGGTTGCTGATTGGCTGATGGTTACACACATCGTTATGACATCATAAAGTGGCCAAAATCTGATCAGCTCATTTTCAGACAGGTTTTTATAGAAATAGATCAAAAAGAGAGAGAATCTTTTTTCCTGAAACTTTCAGAGTCTCTTTCCACAGAGGGGACACATGTTGATGAAGAAGAGACATGAAGAAGAGGGGACACATGTTGATGTAGAAGAGACATGGAGAAGAGGGGACACATGTTGATGAAGAAGAGACATGAAGAAGAGGGGACACATGTTGATGTAGAAGAGACATGAAGAAGAGGGGACACATGTTGATGAAGAAGAGACATGAAGAAGAGGGGACACATGTTGATGTAGAAGAGACATGAGGAAGAGGGGACACATGTTGATGTAGAAGAGACATGAAGAAGAGGGGACACATGTTGATGTAGAAGAGACATGAAGAAGAGGGGACACATGTTGATGTAGAAGAGACATGAAGAAGAGGGGACACATGTTGATGTAGAAGAGACATGAAGAAGAGGGGACACATGTTGATGTAGAAGAGACATGAAGAAGAGGGGACACATGTTGATGTAGAAGAGACATGGAGAAGAGGGGACACATGGTGACGTAGAAGAGACATGGACAAGAGGGGACACATGTTGATGTAGGAGAGGGGACACATGTTGATATAGAAGAGACATGAAGAAGAGGGGACACATGTTGATGTAGAAGAGACATGAAGAAGAGGGGACACATGTTGATGTAGAAGAGACGTGAAGAAGAGGGGACACATGTTGATGTAGACGAGACATGAAGAAGAGGGGACACATGCTGATGTAGAAGAGACATGAAGAAGAGGGGACACATGTTGATGTAGAAGAGACATGAAGAAGAGGGGACACACAGCCATAAAGATGTCGAGGTTTGTAAATGCTTTTTCATGAACGGTAGGAAACCATGAACACACGTACCAGGCAGGGTCGAACACTTTGTACCAGTTTGTCGGCAGATTCTCCACTCTGGTGGATTCATAATCTACGTTGTTGTCGTCGTAATCTTCAGCAATAATCTCCTCATCTCCCTCTGGAGGAAACGGAGAAGAAAAGTCAGTTGAAACATAAAAAAGATATATGAATGCTAATACTCCCAAATGGTTTCTTCTAAAATGTTTTACCTTGGTCCGAAGGTTTGAGAATCCCTCTCTTTGCCAGGCGGGCGAGCAGCGCTGCAGGAAGAGGCATCTGAAGGGAGCAGGAAGATGAGAGGGGTGCACCTGAACCAAATACCCCAAATAATTAAACCAACAGAGCTTTATTTGTATTCATATCTTATTTCATATGTTTCTTGATTAACCCTTTGTTTATGTATGTGGAAGGAAATAGTGCGAGACCAATGTGCAAGAAATGCCGATGAAGTCAACTATATACATGTCAGAAAGAAATATAATAAGCTTTATGTTGGAGATAATGTTGTAAGGGACCAAGTAAATGCAGGACTCTATATACATGCACATAGGAAACATATACAAGAATAGCACGTAAATATTACAGTGAAATAAAATAACATCCAGTGAAAAATGTTTGCACACGCCACTGTCTATAAGAGAGCAACAACAGAAATACAGCAAGGTTCTGGTTCCGGTCCATGCTGCATGCTTTCGTACCTCTGTGAGCCCCCCATCTAACATGTTAGCGTGTGTCTCTTTTTGCTTATCAGGTTTAGTCAAAGTCTTATTTATAAATTAAGGATGCATTCTCCATTTAAAAGCGACCCGCTTGGTGAGGCAGAAACTGGGAGATTAAACCAACACACACCTGTTGTTTCCGTATATATAACCCTATACATACACTACCACTAAGCACGTATACTGTGCGTTAAAGTGATGAAATAAGTCAAATATTACCTTTTATTTCGTATAAAATCGCCTCTGTGATCTCGAGGAGACTTCCCACAACAGCAAACAGCGCGCGCGGTGATGACGTAGCACCGTTGTTTCCCTGACGACAACAAAGATGGAGGAGTATGCTCGTGAACCCTGGTGAGATTAGTTTTATTTTTAAAAAACATGTCATTTTCGATGTTCATTTAAATGTTTTAACATCGGATAATGTTTGGTCTTCTTGTATTCATGTTGTAGATGTTGTTAAAGGCTCTCTGCGGGTTAGCCTGTTAGCTTAGTGGAGGCTAATGAGTATAAATAGATCAAGCTGTGGGCAGTTAAACAGAGAAACTGAAGCTACATTTTGATCTTGTACTTAATTAAAAGTACCAGAGTGTAGGACTCGAGTAAAGATAACATATATATCTGCATTTACTCAGGTACAGCTTCCCGTTTTATAAATACAATAATAGTTTTTTTACAAGGTCTCAATAATTAATTGAATGTTATTTATGTCACTTTCTGCTACTCATTGCTTTTACCTGCTATGCACCTTTTGCTGTACATATAGTAAATACTCGAATTACTAGTTTAACGGTCATTCCAGAATATATAACAAATCTAATACTCCATGCCCAAAAAGCTAAAACATGCACTTGTTGTGTTAACCATTTAACTGCCAGACCAAGAAAGCTATGGACATTTTTTTTTTTTTGCATTTTCTTATCAAATGGGCCACAAATAAGCACAAACAATTATTTTGTTTTGTTGACTGAAATAGCCTCTACCAACTGGTCGAGCTGGCCTTCTATGGTAAAAGTACATTTTCAACAATCATCATATACAGTACAGTATTTGTATGCATCAAACTCAAATAAAACAAAAACTCAAATACATGTTTCTTTTATGGAAAATGAGCAATATATACAACCAGATATATTCATAAAAGATAATAAATTATAATTGTAAAAAAACTAAAATGGAAAGTGTTTTTCATGATTAAAAAAAGGCTTGCTAATCTTACTGTATATGCTGAATTGTCCTAACAGGAAACCACTGGCCTAACAGCAAATGTCTATATCCTGTGTTGGGCTAACTTGCTCATCTGTGTGCAACTTTGGGCTGAATGCCATGCATGAAAGGTGCTATATAAATTATTATCACTCTTTCACTCTGAGACTCATAAGGCAGTACTAGATTTAGTCATATTACCAGGAATCTAGCCATTTATTTTCCATATTTTATTGGAAAACATCTCTGAAACTCTGAAAAAGTCATATGGCTAGCTTACCATAAAAGGCCAATTCGACGATTGGTTGAGCATATTTAAATAAATAAAAAATTACACCCTTGTTAAAACTTTTTTTGTGTATCAAGTTATCTAATTGTGTTCAGTCAGTGCCCTGCCACTACAATATGTCAACAATGATATGAAAAGTTGACCAAAAAGAGGGATTTCTTCAGCAGTGATTTTTAGCATTGCCAACTTTCTCAGAGGAAGCGAGCTGAAGGGCTTTCTGTTCGAACCACAGTGACATCTAGAGGTTGTTTTGTGCATGACATGTCAACCAAAGGGTAGAGCTGGCTGAATCAGGTGGAGTTACACTTTCTTTTTCTTTTCAACAAGATATCAAGACACAAAATGTGCTCTACCAAATGGTGGTGCTGGCAGTTAAAGTGTTGTCTTGAGACAAAATGTATATAAAGTTGTAGAAAAAGTGGTTTCAAAATATTATTTAAATTATCAAATAGCTCTCGAACATCCCCTAAAATGGCATTTTTGTCTTGTCCCCGCTTCTTGGTGACCAACTTGCATGTTAAATATAACATTTAAAATAGGGATTTTATTTACTTTTGTTGGTATTATTCTATTGATATATGTCTCTTGTAATGGTCAAATCAATTTGTTAAATCATAAACATATTTTAAATAACAGTAATTTTGCACAGAAGGTGTGTCCCGCAACATGCGCTCAACCCTGTTACCCAAACCTTTTTGTCACATGATGACACAGTGGAAAGGACACCAGCAAGCCATGTGCTAGTGCCATGGGTAGACCAAAACTAAGTCCTCTCGTTTATTTTTCATATTTTTACAATCTTTTCAGTCTTAAAGGTCCCATGTGATGGCCATTTCTACTGATCATATTTCCATTGTTGAGGTCTACTCAAATAGATTTTCATTGTCCAAAATCACATTTTTTGTTCTCACACAGCATCTCTGTAGAGTCTGTGTATTCACTCTCTGTCCTAAACGGCTTGTTGGAGCTCCTGCCCCCCCCTCCCCTCCCTGTGAGCCCAGTGTGCTCTGATTGGTCGGGACATTGCGAGGCTCGTTGCTGCGAGGAGCGGACAGGTTTCCGGGTCGGCGATACAGCGAGAAAAAGCGAAACTCATCCTGAGCACACAAACACTCACAGCTGAAGTAAAAACAATAAGTGTGGCTTGATATTGAGAAAGAAAAAGGTTTATAACGCTGTGAGAACGGGTCTGCGGAGAGCATTTCTCCGCCATCCCAGAACAACCTTCATAACACACAAGAGTGTGGCACTCTGACGCACTCAACCCTGTTACTCATATCAGAATAAAGCATATTAATTTCAAAGTTATCTTTCTTGCGTTAGATATCCAAGTTTGTCCTTGCCTTGAAAGTAGCATTACATGCTACATCTAGCAATACTTCCCGAGGTTAAAGCTAACATTAGCATTGATTTACAACCCTGTTACAATAATTAGAGTAACAGGGTAAATTCTTCCTCGGAAAATATACATTTGAAGCCGAGCTGGGCAAATCCCTTTTTGATGGTTTATTATCTGTTTTTCCTAAATACATTAAAAAAATTATAAAATAAAACGTTCACTTTTCAAAAAATGTGGTGTCTAAATTGTCCTCCAATTCAGGAATGTCCCTTAAATGTATATATTGCACAGTGTTATAATACATTATTAGTATGTTTAAGATGCATATGTTCTGTAGCTTTGTCGCCGTCATGAGAGAACCATGTATCGCTATATTTGAAGAGTTTCTCAGAAAGACAGCCCATTTTCCAGCTGATCCGATAACATACTTCATTGTATGTCGTATGTCGTATGTCGTATGTCATTGTCTCCCCCTCTTCCTTGATGCAGTCCCTGGAGGGTAGTGGATGACTGTGGGGGGGCGTTCACTATGGGCACTATTGGAGGAGGGGTGTTCCAGGCCATCAAGGGCTTTCGTAATGCCCCCGCTGTGAGTACACCACCACATAATAACAGTTATGATGAGCCTCACGGTGTTGTTTTAAAGGCGGTATTAAACATAGCTTTAATATTTCAGGGTGTCGGACACAGACTGAGAGGAAGTGCGAACGCAGTGAGAGTCAGAGCTCCGCACATTGGAGGTGAGGACGTCTTTTTGTATGAATATTTTCTATAACTGTAGCTCTTGGAGTTTCGATAAACTTGAAGCAAACATATTAGCGTTAAAGAATTTCCTTAATATAAGTTAAGGTCTATTGTCTTGTTTATTCAATATTCTATGAAATCCTGGTACGGACTATTTTTTTTATATTTTTTGAAATTTAACAGCCCCTGATTTAAATAACTAATAAACTAGACTTAATACGCCGTCAGCTCAACTCAGGTTGACGTTCCCGTGTGTAAAAAATACTTTATATCATCTCTGTTTTAAACATGTTTGAGCAACATAACAAAGACCTTTAACCTTCTAGAAAATGATGAAACAAAAAACCAGACTAAAAGATTATCTCGGTAAAAAGAAATATCCCTCAACACAGTAAAAACTTAATGTAGAAATCATTAACAAACGAACCAGGCAGGGTCGAAAACTTTAAACCAGACAAAAACACAAAAAAAGCTCACATCACTACAATAGAAGTTAGATGACAGGTGCATGCGTGCGTATTAAATGAAGACCTGTGAAAGAGTTGGTTATATTTGGATGCCACAGACCAGGTTTGATATCATTGTGTCCTAAAACTAAAAACATACATTGAACCGGGTGTTTTTTGGTTGTTTTCCAGGTAGCTTTGCTGTATGGGGGGGTGTCTTCTCCACCATCGACTGTGGTTTGGTTCGTCTGAGAGGCAAAGAGGATCCGTGGAACTCGATAACCAGCGGCGCGCTGACCGGAGCCATCCTGGCCGCTCGCAGTAAGAGGGAGCTCAGAGAAAGCTAAATGATCCGACCACATCAACACGCTAAAGGTCCCATGACATGGCCATTTCTACTGATCATAGTTCCATTGTCGAGGTCTACTAGAATAGATTTACATTGTTCAATGCTCCAAAATAAACAACGTGTTATTCATTTAGTTTACAGGAAAAAGACCCATCTATAGGCAATCAGCTGAAGTCTTCACCAGCAGTTGTACACATTAGCATTAGCATGTGTGGTAGCTGGTCATGTAAATCTCAGAGGAGACAGAGGATGCAACATATATGACTGTATATACGGTTTGAACATCTCTGCCACGTATGCGGCTTCAAGTGTATAATGTTCGTGTGTGTTTTACGTGTATAAAACATACGAGACCTTTCTGGTCTGGGGGCATTACGCGTGTGGCCGCTGTTGAAGCAAGGTGATGGACTCATTCTTAGTGTACACCTCATGCTGTTGAATGTGTTTGTCTGCAGGTGGGCCGGTGACCATGGTGGGCTCGGCCATGATGGGGGGGATTCTGCTCGCCCTCATTGAAGGAATTGGGATCCTCCTCACCAGATATGCAGCGCAGCAGTTTCAGAACCGTGAGTGAGACAGAATCAGAATTCCTTTATTCGTCCCACTGAGGGGACATTTGCATTTGTTACAGCAAGAAAAGAGCCAAAGATTAATGTTAACCAAGAAGCTTAAAACATATTAAAGATGCAGAAGAAAAGTTACACAATTTACAAAATACACATCCTGTAACAATTCTGAGAGATAGCAGCCAGGTCTATATTGCACAGTTATTAACGGCATATATATATATATATATGCACATAATTGGTAGTGCACAAGCTGATTGAGTTTTGCATTCATATTATTGGTTGCTATAGTGTTCAGCAGTGTTGACGTGTTTCTGTTTCCCAACACAGGAAGTTATCATAACCCTGGTTTTCCTCAACAAAGTGAAAATGTATTACTTTTTTACTTACTAAAAAACAAGCTCTGTGGCAAAAAAAATTAATGATTCAACAAGACACATTTTAAAAATAAAAAATAATTTCTAAAAATATTACTTACTGAAGGAAATAAACCAACTTCACCACCAGACATGTACACGCTTCAAAATGTACGGGTTAAAATGGAACTGTAAGCTCGCTGTTCTGCACCGAACAGCAGAAAGACAAAGATGTTTACTAGCTGCTGAACATTGTGAAACTATTTCTCTGCTAAAGAGCCTGATATTTTCCTCCACAGTCAGTGTAGGGCAAAGTAGAGCATAAAAGAAGACGTGAAAATTGGACTTACATTCTGCAAGTGCACCGAAATGTGACTCTGATTTAATGCTAATGCTGCTCTGTACCTGCTGGATGTACATGTGCACCATATTATCCTAAAAAGTGAGTATTTTAGTGATGTTACTGCTGCCCCTTAAGGTCCTTACCAGAGGTCGCGTTAACCGAATATATTCCGGCTATGACGGATTTTTTTTAACAATGACGGAAAAATCTGAAAGCAGTCCGTCATTTTGACGGATTAGAGCAAACTCAGAACAGCGCCAAAGTTTCCCCGCAGCAGGGCTCCGGTGTTATGTCTTGTTATGGATGGCCGCCAAAAAGGAAATTATATCGTTTCCAGACATAATTTTGCCGTACAAATCATTGAAATGTCAGTGTGTGTACAGATCGACGGGTAATAATGGATTTTGACGGAAATGTTACGATCCTGTCCGTCAAACTCACGGGCAGCGAAAAAGTGTAGGGCAACCTCTGGTCCTTGCACACCAAGCCGATTTCGACCGTCGATAGATGTCTGGTCGTCGATGAGCGTCGTGTCGCCCTACTCAAATTGGTGTGTCCCGCCCCGTCGTGTCTTTTCGGGCCTGCCGACACCTTCCGGCTAAAGGCCGTCGGCTAAAGGCAAGTCCCCAGGAAGTGCGCCGGACTCTGAGGAAAATATTCGTTGTGGCCAAACGCCGGTACTACACTTCCGTATCAGTCGCTGGGCCCGGAAACACTTTTTCCCATTGACTAATATTGGGAAAGAGACGTCTGTAAATCGTTGAATACTTTTTTTAAACTAAATAAACTACCCAGTATGTATAGCCCTTATTAAAAACATTCGGTCCTCAAGTTGTAAAATGTGCTAATAACGTTATTCTGAGAGTTATTTCCCTCTGCATTATGAACGCGGATCTAACCCACGGGACCGCGCCGCCCGGCACGTTCATGTGACGTGTTCAGTTCTACATGAGATTTACCTTTACCCATGGATGCCCAATAAGGACGGATTACATGATTATATGAATACTTTCGTGACGTTTCACTCTCTCAAAAGTTGGGCCATTTTGTCTTCATGCGCCAATGAGCAACTCTCATAGGAATGAACGAGGCCCCGCTTCCCACGCTGGATCCAGTTCTTATTATACATCCATGGCTAAAGGCCGTCGGCCAAAGAAATCACTCTGATTGGCTGTTCAGCTTAGCGAATCAGTGCATGAGAAGCGAAACGGAAGTGAGGGACCCAAACAAACTATTAAGAAGGCTAATGTGAGATTTCATTTAACTCCAGCTCTCGACTCAGGTTCGGGAAAGCCCCGTGAGCTTCTCGCTGTAGAGTGAAAATGGAACGCACACGCTATTTGCTGTTTGTTTATCTCACGCAGTCTGTTCTTCTCTCGGTTATCACGCAGTCTGTCTTCCGGTTGTTGTCTCTTTTGAACGACGAATACACACTACCGCCGCCTGCTGGTAAGGAGAGTTATTGCCACTCACGCATGCGCAGTTCGTACGTGCTTCTTGGCCGTCGGCTGAAGTCTTTGCGGTGTGTTCCAGTGCGACTGTTGGCCGAGACGCGAGGCGACACAATAGTCGTGTTCTTTGCTGTCAGTTTGATGTGTAGGCCCCTTTAGGCAAGGCAAGGAAAGTTTATTTATATAGCACCTTTCAGCACCAGGCAATTCAAGGTGCTTTACAAAAATGAAAGACATTCAGATAAAGGCATTTAAAAACAGTAAAAGCTAATAAAAGAAACATTAAAAGATAAAAGTTACAGTGCAGTCTAAGATATGAATAGTTCAATTATTTCGGTTCTTGATTTTTTTATTTATTCACAGAACCTCCCTTTGGAAATCCGAACATTTCCGTCCCGATTGTTAATTTAGACTGATTGTTTCCACCATGTTATGCTCGCATGACATCCACAATCGAGAGCCCAATCTGTTTAATTGAAAGTCTTTCAGTCCCTCAAAGTGCCCATGCAATGTAATTAGAGTCCCGAACACAAATCTTCTCACTGCAGTCGGACTAATAGCCCACTTGTGCAAAGTGAAACCCATTAGAGGATGACCGCAGTGTGTCACTTTGTCAGCAAAGTCCTTTCTGTATTCAGAGAGAGGACTCTTGAAGCAGACGGTGAATATCTGCACGAATCAGAAACCCTTTAACTGTCCCACATTACAGCGTTTAGGGACATGTTGCAGATATAGGCAAAGGGACAAAGAGTACACTTGCATATGGAATAGAAATGCACACATACGTTATTAAAAGCGTTAAAATATAAAAGTATTGAATGAGCCAGTAACGTTAACAAAATGTAAGGAAATGAAGCGTAAATTGAGTAGTATGATGGTAAAAGAGATGTGGCTACAATGGTCTATATTAAATTAAAATCAGGTTTTAGTAAATGTAATAAAATTAGTAAAAAACACCTTTAAGTTTATTTCACTTCTTTTGCGTGATGTGATTTGTATGAGACGCGTGTCTGTTGTCTGGCAAACTAATAATAAGTATTGTATGTGGTTTAAAACAAACTCAGAAAGTAAAATAATACATTCATATTATTTACACCTGTGTTTTTTTCAGCTCTTCCCTTTGCAGAGGATCCGAGTCAGTTGCCTCCGAAGAACTGAGGCCACTACTGTGGGGACAAGTAGCTGCACTTTATACTTATACCTCAGGGACTTTACTGTGAGTTTTAGTTATTTATCATTTGAATGTTGGGACATTGAAGATTCAACTTATTGTCCTTACGTAGTACAGGTACCATGTAACAAAATGGTTTCTCTGCATTTGACCCATCCTAGTGTTCGGAGCAGTGGGCTGCCATTATGTACGGCGCCCGGGGAGCAGTGTAGGGAACGGTGCCTTGCTCAGGGACACCTCGGTAGCACTTGGTCTTTCTGGGACTTGAACTGGTGACCTTCCAGTTGCCAAGCCGAGTCCCTATGGACTTCGCCACCACCGCCCGACATGTTTGCACCTCCAGCATCTCACGTTCTGTATTACTCATCTGTTCACGTCGATATGTGTGGGTTAAATGTGCAAATCTGATATGTGTTTTAAATTAACCAACATCTATTTATAAGCCCTTGTGATGCTCCTTCTAAACAGTTTTCCGATTTCTTAAAGCACCCATGTCATGCTTTTCCGGTTATCACCCGTCCCCTTGTGTTATGAAGGTGTTTCTGCATGTGAATGGTCTGCAGAGCCACAAACCCTCAAAGTGCACCCTGTAGCGAGTAAAACTCTAACACAGGAAAGACCTGTCTGCTGCCCCAGAACGCCTCGCTGGACATTTCTCTTGTTCCATTTGTTGCCAGATCAACAACAAATGACCGGATTGGCTCAAATGGACCAATCCGCGGAGCCCCTCCCACACCAGGACCCCTTGGCTAACTAACAGGGAGTCCCATTGACTTGCATAGAGCTCCCTGAACACTGGTAATAGACGAGTTGCGGAGAAATGCTCTCTGCGATCCATTCTCACAGCGTTAGAAACCTTTTTCTTTCTCAATATGTTCTCGCAGTATCGCCGACCCGGAAGCCTGTCCGCTCCTCGCAGCAGCGAGCCTCGCAACGTCCCGACCAATCAGAGCTCTGTGGGCTCACAGGGAGGGGGGGGCAGGAGCTCCAACAAGCCGTGTAGGACAGAGAGTGAATACACAGACTATACAGAGATGCTGTGAGAAACCAATGTGAGTTTGGAACATTGAACAATGTAAATCTATTCTAGTCGACCTCAACAATGGAACTATGATCAGTAGAAATGGCCATGACGTGGGACCTTTAAGAGGACAAAAAGAAACGGATATAAAATGATTTATTAACATTATTTCCCAATTTCACTTTACCAAAATCATTCCTGGTCAAAATGACCAAATATTCCTTTTAAGTTGGAGTTGTTTTCCCTTTTAAAGCCCGTTTGTCAACAAAGGCTCTACTTTTTAATGGGAAAAAACACAAAACATGACTAATATTCTGTATCCTAAATGCGAGTTTATTTTCATTCTTTTCCACTCTCTTGGTTAGGTCGATTAGCAACAACATTGATTTTAGGGCATCAAACACTGCAATGCACTATATTAGAGCAGCAATGCCTCAAGTGGAAACTAAGAAATTACATCTTTCCCCCCAAAAATTTATTATTTAAACACCAAAAATGCTAGTAATGCCCGCGGGTGAATGGAGTAGTTTTACATTTTGGGAAACATGCTTGTATGGTTCAATGCTAGGAGTTAGAAGATAGATCAACTGCTCAAAGGTAAGAAGGCCTTCGATCTACGCCTCAAAATCAACATTATCAACACGTCGTATGTTTGTTTAATCCGTACTAAAGTAAAAGTGTAAAAACTGATCCGTCATTTGCATTTATTTTCGTACATCTTGGCAAGAAAGCGTATTGGAGCTGCAACTAATAGTCGATGTTAGATTAAAGGATTGAACGTGGACTTTGAGAGACTTGAATTCATATTTTGCTACATTTTATAAACCAAACGACTAATTGAGAAAATATTCTACAGGTTATTCAATACTAAAAATGACAGTTGCAGCTCTGAAGCATATTTCCCCAAAACATGAAACTATTCCTTGAAGCTACCAAAGATGTTATACTTGAAATCACAGAAAGTTGATAAATCAATTTATTATATCTACAGTCTGCCTGAATGTAATCATGGCGTAGGTGTGTAGTGTGATTCTGTGTAGTTTATTGATGGCATCCCGTTGGGTTTGACGTCATCTGAACAGGACATCGCACGCTCACTGCTTGATAGCGCGAAGGTCCGTTTACGCCGGTTGCTAAGCAACATCGTTATGGGGAAATGCAAGCATGCGTCCAAATGGTTGGAAGATAAGGAGGAAGGACAATCAATACTGTATATAGTCAATGTGAGGTGAAGTGTGTCGCCAAGGTAACCGGTTAGAACTCGAAGTGGTGATGAGGTCTTAACATTTATGGAAAGGGTCCCAAGATCCATAAATACTTAAAGGTCCGAAAATAAAGTAAATTCCAAAAATACTTAAAGTTCCAAAAATACCGTAAATTCCAAAAATACTTAAAGTTCCAAAAATACCGTAAATTCCAAAAATACTTAAAGTTCCAAAAATATCGTAAATTCCAAAAATACCGTAAATTCCAAAAATACCGTAAATTCCAAATATATTTAAAGTTCCAAAAATACCGTAAATACCGTAAATTCCAAATATACTTAAAGTTCCAAATATACCGTAAATTCCAAAAATACTTAAAATTCCCAAAAATACTTAAAATTCCAAAAATACCGTAAATTCCAAAAATACTGTAAATTCCAAAAATACTTACAATTCCAAAAATACTTAAAGTTCCAAATATACCGTAAATTCCAAAAATACTTAAAGTTCCATATATACTTACAATTCCAAAAATACTTAAAATTCCCAAAAATACTTAAAATTCCAAAAATACTGTAAATTCCAAAAATACCGTAAATTCCAAAGGTATCATACAGCAATAAAAAAAAACACACATAGTAACAGACAAAAACAGTACAACAATAAATAGGAACAGACAAACATGCAAACAGATGAAATACTATCATACTATGATACAGTTCAAAGTGTTCACATTTTTGATTGCTTAAAAGCCAGTTCTTAAGATAGTGTTGAAATGTATGATAGGAGGTGTTATTCCTTATCTGTATTGGTGTTGTGTTCCAAAGTGTTGATGCACTGACAGAGAAACACTGTTTACCAAAGGAACTGGACCTAAGAGGGACTGCACAGTCTCCTCTTAGGGCAGACCTTGTGGTGTGGTGGTGGGGGTGCCTTGCCGTTTATAATCTTAAAAATGAGACATGCATCAGTGTGTTTTTAAAAGATAAAAAACAGTGAAGTCAGTGACTGAGGCAGAAAAGTAGAATAATGAGTCAATTAGATATCAGTGAGGTTTTACTATGGAGAGTCTTGTGTTTTTAATTATGAGTCAGCTGGGATTGTTTTTAATTGAAAATGTGTCTCGTCTCTAATTTCAATCTTTGTTTTGCCGTTGCTCTTCAGAAGGTCTTGCCTCACCCGGCAGCTTTTGTCATTTTAAATCTGTATCGTTATGTATGATAAGGAAGATCACAAATACTACTGAGTTTTTCGATTAAATGATGGTTAAATTACTGATGCATATTTGCACCTTTCAACACTTGAATTGCTCCATTAAGCAACAAAGCACTTTAAACTCACCTGTGTTTTCTTAAAGTCATCAGTCACAGTAGAGATGGTGCTTCGTGTGTTTTACAGTTGGACTGTAGAGAAATAATGTTTATGTTATGTAATGTATTGTAATATATGTATCTTATCCAGAGCTGATATAAAAGAAACAATAAAGGCATAAAATGTTCTTAAAGACTTGGCGTTTTTTTTGACTTTACAATAGTTTTCTACTTATGCATATTTATACTGGAGATAATTATAATGCTCATTATTGTGAGAGAATCTGGAGTTTTTTATTAAGCATTTTAAAAACTATTTTTAAACACTCTAACTTTGCTTTGTTGTTTTTTATTAATATTTTCTTTGGACTTATTTGGATTTGTATTTATTTTAATTTTATTCTTAACATTTTCGATGAGATTTATTATTTGTTCTGGGTTTTTGGGTGCCTTTTTCATTATTGTACTCAAGAACTACTTGTTTCTTTATTCCTTATTTTCTTACTTTTGCAAATGATGTATCTACCTCTAACCTATTTTACAAGTTACGATAAAGTTTGAATGAATGAACATGACCCTATGCCTGTTTTTACTTAGTTGGTCATTTGTGCACAGCAACATGGAATAACAAGCTGAGTCACATTTAAGCTTGTTGCAATATCATTTATTTCATGCTTCCACATAACCTTTAGTTACCGTAATTTTCAGACTATAAGCCGCGCCTTTTTCCCCATTTTTCGACCCTGCGGTTTATATAACGGTGCGGCTAATCTATGGATTTGTACAGCTAACGGCCACTAGGGGACCTCCTAAATCTATGGATTTTACAGGTTACAGTCCACCACCTATAACTCTATGGGCTCTATGGCTGGTCCGCGCCCCCCACCTTTAAGCGGCGGGCTCCAGCAGGAAAAGCTGGAGGCCGGAAAAGAGTGAGACAGGTAGCGCGCAAAAGTAAAAGTGGAACCGAGAGTGGTACGAGAGACGGAACGAGAGACAGACAGAGAGACATTACGAGAGCGAGACAGTTTGTGCAAAGGAAGTTTTCATGCACAAACCCTCATTATGGAAAACAAACGTAGAAATGCATATGATGCAGCTTTTAAGTTAAAGGCAGTCGATCTGGCAGTAAAAGAAGGAAATAGAATACGTTATGCAAATATGCAACTTGTTTGTTGAAATGTTAATAAATGGGAGCTTCCTCAAACAGCCATCTCTTTCCCGACAATCCCCTCTGTGCACGAACCCTTACATACGGTAATTAAACATTAAAACACCTGCGGCTTATAGTCCAGTGCGGCTTATATATGTACACATCATTCAATGTAGCTGCTGCGGCTTATATATTCTTATAGTCCGAAAATTACGTTAGTTAGTTTAGTTAATTAATTCTCCTTAACCCTCCTATTGTCTTCGTCCCCCCCCCCCCCCCCCCCCCATTACTTTGGTGTTCATGGTCAAATTTGACCGGTCCTGTTTAAACTGCTATTACATTAACACAAAAAACATTAATCCTCACCAAATTTCATTTCACACCCTTTCAAACTGTACATATTGTATCAGTATACATCTGGTATCTGGCATACCAGGTATACATGAAAAACTGCAGTAAATATACAAAGAATAGACACTGAACATGTATTGCGTGTTCCAGGTGTGATCCATGTTGGGGGATGGGCACATACTGTAAGAGCAGGAAATGTGTCAAAGTGTGTGTGCGTGTGTGTCAAGTGTGATTCACATGGGGGGATTGGGCACATACAGGGGGGGGGACACATCTAGTGTGGGTGTGTGTGTGTGTTTTATCTGATCCGGATGGTTACTAATTCCTTTTCTTTATGGCGGTCATGTTTGAGCGGGAACGCCATGGTGTTACAAAGTTGACTAAATCATCCAAAAGGCAATGAAAGTGGTGATCAGCAATTGTATATGTTCAAATGTCTCCTGTGAAGGATATCATGAAGCCTTGATGCAATCGAATCTACAGTCAAACTAAAAAGTTATGATTGATGAAAGTAGTAAATCGGTCAGATTTGACCCGAAGACAACATGAGGGTTAAATGTTGATTGCCTTATTTGTTATTCATGCTTATATTTGTGCCAAGGATTTTCTGTTTTATTTATTTATGTTGAGGGGAGTACCTTTAATGCATTTACGAGTTAAAACTAAAAGTACATGAACATAGCTCTAGCTTAAAGTAGCCTAAAGTAATGCAGTGGGTTCAGATAATACGCGGTGTCCCTCCTGTAATCACAGTGCGTGTGTTCCCTGTGAGGCAGCGCCCCCTGTGGCCCTCAGCCGGTACTGCACCCCCTGCTGCTTCTCTCAAACCATCTCTTATTCCCGCTAAACCATCCTTATTCATTAAATATCCTGGCACTACTTCTTAATATTATTGTATTCAACTTATATATAACTTTCCCCACATTGTGCCCACACCTCCTCCACACGGTGTTCCTCCACCTTCCCCTGCTCAGATCCTCATCCCGTTAACCGGCTCAGCTCCTCTAATCCTCCCGGGTGACCACCGAGGATCTGGGGACGCGTTAGTTTCATCTCCTGTTCACCGTTATGTGCCTGCGTGGATATAAACAAAGCAATTGCAGTTTTCATTAATACGCGTTATCAGTTAAATCAGCTTTAATTGGATGTGTGCGCAGAGCTGAGCAGCATGGCCTGCAGATGAGATGACAGACTGCACATGGTGCTTCTTTTTTTACTTTTACGCAGAGAAAGTTCTCTTTTTTCGGGGTTGAAGTGAATACATGTGATCCATAACGCATCGCAGATCCCTGAGGAGTTGATGGTGGGTTTCCTGAGCTGATTTCGTGGTTAAACGGCGGACATGGACGCGAAGAAAGGTAGGAACTGCTCACTAAGTCTCTGAGTGACAACATTATACCGTCAAAGTCATGCAAAAACCAAGTAGTCATGGCCACAGTGCTGTAGTTTACTGCAGGTGGCATGGGGCACAGTCAATCCTTTAACTGATGATAAGAGACGTGTCCAAACTGTGTGAGGTTGCTCTGCAGGCTTACTGTGTGCGGGCCTCCTCAGGTGATCCTGGGCCTCAGTACCTGGATAAGTAGGTCACATCTGGTCTAAGAATGAGGCCTCAGGACAGAGTACCTGCATTACTACAATTACTTAATACTAATAATATAACACTACTGTACCTGGTGATTAAACTATGATATGGTGAGAGTAAGTGTTACGCCCACCACCAACACACCAGACCCTCCCCTGTATAAGAAAATACATTCACCTGCTCAGACTATAATATTTAGCAGAACAAATTCTCATCGGACATGCGTTACTCATATTTCTCTTTCACTTTAATGTATTATATTGACAAAAATACAACCATGAGACTAGAGTGATTTAATGCTTAAAAATGGGGGCCCAGATACTAAAAAGAAAGTAGTTTGAATATATCTTACTAAGACAGTTTGAATAGAGAGTTAATGTGTCATACAGAAACATTTACAATAGAGATGTCCCGATCCGATCACGAGAAAAAAAATCGGGGATCGGGATTTAAAAAAAATTAAAATTATAAAATATTTTTATTATTTTATTTCATGTTACAAAACAAAAATGACCATGTTGACGTCTTAAAGTCATCCTGAGGCCTTAGTTTTGGTTACAAATTACACAACATCATTTATGTGTTGCTTCTTTTGGGCTTGTTTTCATAGACCTGCATGGTTGCTTATTTCTCAAAATCAAATGATCGGAATCGGATCGGGAGCAAAAAAAGGTGATCAGGACATCCCTAATTTACAAGGTAAAAAAATACCAAATACCTTCAAATCTAAACTACCCCTGACTACTTAATGCTCCCAAAACATTTATTAACCAGTCCAAACATTGGTTTGACATAAGTACGATATAATAAATACAGATATGACAAAGGGACAGTGGTGTTAAGTAGATAAGTACATCTACTAGTCTCTAGTCAATTCTGAGGTACTTGTACTTAACTTGAGTATGTCAATGTTTTGCTACTTCTACTCCACTACAGTTCAGAGGTACATGGTGTACTTTTACTCCACTACATGTATTTAATACCTTTAGTTACTTCACAGATCTGGATGAGTGATGTGAAATATAACCAAGTGTTGAATCAGACTTTAGTTCCACCTGGAGTAAATCCACCAGCTACCCTGCAGTCTACCAAGTCATTCAGACTAGCTGCACCTTCACCAGCTTTGAGAACACTTTCATGATCAATCATTATAAAACACATCATATATATTATTCTGAAATGGACCAATCTGCACAACGACTACTTTTACTGTCTTTCACTATATTCTGATGAGAATACTTTTATACTTTCACTTGAGGAACATTTTGAATGCAGGACTTTTACTGTAACAGAGTATTCCTACACTCTGGTACTTCTACTTTTACTCAAGTACAAGATCTGAGTACTTCTACTTTTACTCAAGTACAAGATCTGAGTACTTCTACTTTTACTCAAGCACAAGATCTGAGTACTTCTACTTTTACTCAAGTACAAGACCTGAGTACTTCTACTTTTACTCAACAACAAGATCTGAGTACTTCTACTTTTACTCAACAACAAGATCTGAGTACTTCTACTTTTACTCAAGAACAATATCTGAGTACTTCTACTTTTACTCAAGCACAATATCTGAGTACTTCTACTTTTACTCAAGTACAAGAACTGAGTACTTCTACTGTTACTCAAGTACAATATCTGAGTACTTCTACTTTTACTCAAGCACAAGATCTGAGTACTTCCACTTTTACTCAAGCACAAGATCTGAGTACTTCCACTTTTACTCAAGCACAAGATCTGACTACTTCTACTTTTACTCAAACACAATATCTAAGACTAACTAACTGTACGTGTTTTTTCGTTGTATTTCCACAGACGGGGGGGATGGAGGGAAAGCCGAGGGGTCCGCTGGCTCGGCCAGGAAGAGAGGCGGGGGGGCGAAGAAGGCGATGCAGGCCAACAAGTCTGCGATGCGAGCCCCCCGAGCGCTCTGCTGCCTCACGCTCAGCAACCCCATCCGCATGGCCGCCCTCGCCCTGGTGGAGTGGAAGTATCCTTCAGAGAGGGAAGGGGATACGGAGAGTTTACTTATTTTAAAATAGTTTTTTATAATATAAAAAAAGAAATTGGTTTTAGAGTACCTGCAATTACTACAGTTACCTACTCAAAGGTCCCCTATGATACACAATCTTCTTCTCCGTGTCTCTTCTACATCAACATGTGTCCCCTCTTCTCCATGTCTCTTCTACATCAACATGTGTCCCCTCTTCTTCATGTCTCTTCTACATCAACATGTGTCCCCTCTTCTTCATGTCTCTTCTACATCAACACGTGTCCCCTCTTCTTCATGTCTCTTCTACATCAACATGTGTCCCCTCTTCTTCATGTCTCTTCTACATCAACATGTGTCCCCTCTTCTCCATGTCTCTTCTACATCAACATGTGTCCCCTCTTCTTCATGTCTCTTCTACATCAACATGTGTCCCCTCTTCTTCATGTCTCTTCTACATCAACACGTGTCCCCTCTTCTTCATGTCTCTTCTACATCAACATGTGTCCCCTCTTCTTCATGTCTCTTCTACATCAACATGTGTCCCCTCTTCTCCATGTCTCTTCTACATCAACATGTGTCCCCTCTTCTTCATGTCTCTTCTACATCACCATGTGTCCCCTCTTCTTCATGTCTCTTCTACATCAACATGTGTCCCCTCTTCTCCATGTCTCTTCTACATCAACATGTGTCCCCTCTTCTTCATGTCTCTTCTACATCACCATGTGTCCCCTCTTCTTCATGTCTCTTCTACATCAACATGTGTCCCCTCTTCTCCATGTCTCGTCTACATCAACATGTGTCCCCTCTTCTTCATGTCTCTTCTACATCACCATGTGTCCCCTCTTCTTCATGTCTCTTCTACATCAACATGTGTCCCCTCTTCTTCATGTCTCTTCTACATCACCATGTGTCCCCTCTTCTCCATGTCTCGTCTACATCAACATGTGTCCCCTCTTCTTCATGTCTCTTCTACATCAACATGTGTCCCCTCTTCTTCATGTCTCTTCTACATCAACATGTGTCCCCTCTTCTTCATGTCTCTTCTACATCAACTTGTGTCCCCTCTGTGGAAAGAGACTCTGAAAGTTTCAGGAACAAAGATTCTCTCTCTTTTTGATCCATTTCTATAAAAACCTGTCTGAAAATGAGCTGATCAGATTTTGGCCACTTTATGATGTCATAACGATGTGTTGTCTTGTGTAACCATCAGCCAATCAGCAACCAAGGTAACCCCCCCCCTTATCACCTGAATCTCCTCCTAGAGCACCATTAGCCGCTTTCACACCAAGTACTTTGACGTACTTAGTTCCCAGCACCGATGGCACATTTCCACTGCAGCGGGGTAGCCCCGTTTAAGCGTCCCTAAGCGTCCTCGCTCAGGCCTCGGCTTCCTCGCTGGCCGTCCGAGGCCGTGTTGCATTCCCATTACAGTTTAGGACCTGGGGTAGTTACTATAGCAACGCAGTGTAGGCGGGGCGATCGGCTTCACATTTCGAGTTGTTCCGTCGAGCTCCCGCTGGATTTTATCGTCCCCAATGAGATGTAGGAACGTCGTCACCTCCTCGGTCGACCACGGTGTGCTTTTCTTTGACGTTGCCATTTTTGTAGCTCCTCCGTTTACAAAAATGCTGCAAGCTTGCTTCTAGATATATATGCGACGCTAGGGATGATCTCGCGCGCGATCTTGTGACGATTCTCTGTGACCAATCAGCAGTCGAGAGAGTTGACGTCACTAGTTCAGCCCTGGCCTGATAGAACCACGATTTTATGGGGCCGGAAAAAGAGGGAAAAAGTACCCGCTAGCCGGTGCTACGCTATATGGAAAGGCCACCAACAACTGTCCTGGCCGCTTGAGGACGATTAAGGACGCTTAAACGGGGCTACCCGCTGCAGTGGAAATGCGCCATAAGTTCCCCCATGGAACTAAAGAGCCGATCGCGTTCACACCGGAATAAGTCCCTGAGGGAAGATTACGCAAATGAAGCCGCTGACGTCACTTCTTCTTCTTCTGCTTTCGGTTTACTGGCAGGCCGCAAACCACTTCACGGCGTATACTGCCGCCCAAAGTCCCCGGAGTTGGGGACTGGCTTCAGTAGAAGCTGCTGGGACTCCCAGCAGCTTCTACTGAAGACTTCCGAGTAAATCACCAGAACGCCGACACCTCCTCATCTCCACCGCTCCCATGTTTTATTTTGTGTTGCCATAAGTTAGTCTCCCTCCGTTGGTGCGCTGGGCTGATGCTAATGCTAATAATGCTAATGCTAATAATGCTAATGCCAGCAAATACAATGGCGGCTTCACAAAACTTTTCAGAGTTTTACGGGGGCATGGTTTGCAATCCGCCCAGCCAAAGTACCACCTCTCTAGCAGGGACAGAAAAGGGGGGAAAAGTTCTCTGAACTGAGTTCTCTTTTTGGTCTGAACGCAAAATCCCAGGAACTATCGGAACTAAAAGGGAAAAGTACTCCGGTGTGAAAACGCCTATTGTGTTCTTTTTAACCAAATATCTCTCAGAGGGGCGTGGGGAGTGGAAACACTTTGGAAACAGGGCTGAAACAGAGGGGATTATGGGTAATGCTGCAATGATGTTTGGTATTTGGAGCCAAACACTTCAGAGAGTTGTTTGTATCTGAGACCTGTAATACATTGATAACAAACAGTATAATAGGGGACCTTTAATAATAATAATGTAATCCTACTGTACCGGTGATTACGCTATGATATGGTGCGAGTACGTGTTACGCCTACCACCAACAGACAGACCCTCTCCTGTATAAGAAAATACATTCGCCTGAGCAGAAATAATATCCTTCAGAGAAGGCAGGGAATACGGAGAGTTTACTTATTATCAATAGTTTGATTTTTTGCTTGTTTTTCTTACAATTCTTCTTTAACTGTTCTTAGGAAAGTTCCTCGTGTGCGTAAACTTACTTTGGAAAGAAACCTGTTTCTGATTAGGATATTGTCAAAATGTCAAACTTTTAGTTGATCAGAATCAGAGTTACTTTGTGAATCCCACCGCGGGGACATTTACAGTGTTGCAGCTAAAGTGGCAAAACAAGTAAGGTAACAAAGATAAAGAGTAAACTAACTTATTAAATACAGAGAAGAAAATCACACATTAATAATAGAATAAAATAAAGACAACTCAGTACACAGCCATGGCTAAAAATGAGTAGCAGCATAAGTAACATATTCAGGTGTCGAGTCAATATAAAAATGTATGTTTATTTCACATTAAAACTAATTATTGCAAAGTACACTTGCAAAAAGTTTCTGTATTGCACATTGCAGGTTTTCTGCACTGGAAGTTTTCTAAAACAAGTTTGACTTTTCCTTTCGACATTTCCACTTTATTCTCAACATTAATCCTTAACAACTGACTTTATTTTCAACGTATTACATTTCTTCTGAACATTTTTACTTTACTTTCAACGCTTATATCTTATCCGCCAGAGATGTAATTTATTCTTCAAATGATGACTTTATTTTCAGTAACCGTACCACATTTTCAACCTTTAAACCTTATTCTTAAAAGGTTCTTTTTATTCTCAACATTTTCTCAACATGTCGACTTTATTTGCAACATGTATAACTTATTCTGAACAGTTATAATTCTCAACATGTTAACCTTATCTTTGAAATGCAAAGCAACATAAACTATTTCTCTTCTCAGGTTTTTTCCTATACTCTATCACACATTGGGTTATATAAATATATATATAAATATATAAATATATATATATATATATTGTTAGGGAATAATTTGCTTTGGCATTCAACCTTCGACACAGTTCATCATGTTCTCCTCTCACTGTCTCCTTCCCCATAGCCTAGGTCTACGGCCTTGGGTGTTGCTGCTATCTCTCTTTAGGAGGAGCAGCTTGGGCGCATTATTGTTGCCAGTCTGTGACCGAGCACAAGCCGCCATGAGGTAGCTCACTGTTCAGGGACGAAGGCTCCCTGGCGCTCAGTCTTTCCTACGGACGAGAGTTAGATTCAGGGTCCATAATGTTTAGTCTCGCTGATGAAGAATGTTGATTATTACACTCTGAACTAGTTAAAACCTCGAGCTGCAGAAAGAGTTCTTCAGAATTGGTTTAGCCACTGTGTCAGCTCGTGACGCTCCACCTGTCTTCTCAATTCGCCGTAACTCCAAATAAACCGTCAGTGTTTGCCATCAGAGCTCCAGCTCTCCTCGTGTCTCTGAGTCCTGACTCCATCAGAGCTCCAGCTCTCCTCGTGTCTCTGAGTCCTGACTCCATCAGAGCTCCAGCTCTCCTCGTGTCTCTGAGTCCTGACTCCATCAGAGCTCCAGCTCTCCTCGTGTCTCTGAGTCCTGACTCCATCAGAGCTCCAGCTCTCCTCGTGTCTCTGAGTCCTGACTCCATCAGAGCTCCAGCTCTCTGAGTCCTGTTTCCAATTGCTTCAGAAGTTTCCCCAACACATATGTATGCAGACAGTTCTGCATGTGCTGATGTGAATATGTTGGGATGGATGTAGCTTGGGTAGAAGTTGTATTATGTTGTATTATGTTGTTGTTGTTGTTGTTGTTGTTGTTGTTGTTGTTGTGTGTGTATTTCCTGTGAAGATGCATCTCCTGTTGAACCTTAACTCCGCTCCTCAGGCCCTTTGATATTTTTATTCTCCTCGCCATCTTTGCCAACTGTGTGGCCATGGGAGTGACCAAACCGTACCCCGACGACGACTCCAACGTCACCAACCACCAACTGGTGAGTTATGCAGCTGACACATATACACTATATATTCATTATGCATTAAATACAGTTTACCTCGCTGTCTTAACTCATTTAAACGTTTGACATTGGTATTCGGAAAGATAAGTAAGGCTCCTTTTTCTAAAAATGGAAAGAAAAACACTGATTGCAGCTAAAGCATAATTATTTTAATAGCTTTGTAAGCATCAAGACATTGTTTGTGTATAATGTTAAACAGGGTTTACACGCTGTGATAGGCCCAGTTTAGTATGTAACTTAACCTGCAAAACATTTAGGACCCCTGCTGTTAATAAATGAAGCTTTCAAGGCCAACTACTACTGAGTCTGTGTGTAAGAGCCATTTTAAGAATATAAATGAAAGAATGTAAAAGTATTATTTCTTTATTTAGCTTGCATTGTTGTGTAACATTATCCAGCAACAATAGGGAGTTGCATTTTTGTTGTGTGCTTAATGTATTTAAATAAATGGACCGTACTTATATAGCGCTTTATCCAGTACACACACACACACACACACACACACACACACACACACACACACACACACGCACGCGCGCACACACACACACACACACACACACACACACACACACACACACACACACACACACACACACACACACACACACACACACACGTCCTGTTTCAAAGCCTTAAGAGCATCTTGTGTGATTCTCCTGAGTTCCTCTTCCATCTGAAGTCCTCTGAGTCTTTGAGGACACTGATAGAGGCAGTCGTGATTCATGACTACCGTGTACAGATGTTTATAAAGAGGAACAGTGGTCAGGAGGGATTGAGCTGAAGGCAGTAACACTAACAGAGGTTAACAAAGGAGGGTCTCTGACCGGCTCGTTATGACATCATAAAGTGTCCAAAAAAGAGTCTCTTTCCACAGAGGGGACACATGTTGATGTAGAAGAGACATGGAGAAGAGGGGACACATGTTGATGTAAGAAGAGACATGGAGAAGAGGGGACACATGTTGATGTAGAAGAGACATGAAGAAGAGGGGACACATGTTGATGTAGAAGAGACATGGAGAAGAGGGGACACATGTTGATGTAGAAGAGACATGAAGGAGAGGGGACACATGTTGATGTAGAAGAGACATGAAGAAGAGGGGACACATGTTGATGTAGAGGAGACATGAAGAAAAGGGGACACATGTTGATGTAGAAGAGACATGGAGAAGAGGGGACACATGTTGATGTAGAAGAGACATGGAGGAAGAGGGGACACATGTTGATGTAGAAGAGACATGAAGAAGAGGGGACACATGTTGATGTAGAAGAGACATGAAGAAGTGGATTTTGCATAATAGGTCCCTATTGTGATTTATCACAATACCACTATCTAACATATCTGCCTCCTCCTCCTCCTCCTCCTCCTCCTCCTCCTCCTCCTCCTCCTCCTCCTCCTCCTCCTCCTCCTCCTCCTCCTCCTCCTCCTCCTCCTCCTCCTCCTCCTCTCTTTGTCACGTCTCCCCATTAAAACACATGTATTAGCGATCAAACTGAAAACGAGCCTGTTGATCTTTTGCATTTTGGAAATATGAGCCATAAGATTTAAATATTTGTAAAAAAACGTAAGTCCAATTGTTGTTGTTTCATTGGAAACGATCCTAATTTAAAAGCTTTGTTTGCATAAAGTAAACATGATCAGTATTTGAACAACATGTTAGGTATTTAAGTGAAATAAGTAGCTTAAAATATTCACATTGTTGGAAATAAACCTCCTGTAAATATTTTAATATCTTTTATTTGATCTTTTATTTTAAACATAAGTTTGTGTACAAGGGGAAGAGGAGGGGACCAAGAACAGAGCCCTGAGGGACCCCTGTAGTTAATTGACAAGGGTCGGACTCGGACCCTCTCCAAGTGACTCTGTAGGTGCGGTCTTTGAGGTATGAGGTGAGGAGGGAAAGTGCAGAGCCTGAAACTCCAAGTTCTTGGAGAGTGAAGGAGGATCTGATGGTTCACCGTGTCGAATGCAGCAGACAGGTCCAACAGGATGATGACAGAGGAGAGGGAGGCTGCTTTAGCCGTGTGCAGTTCCTCAGTGACAGCAAGGAGGGCAGTTCAATATTTAATTCCATTTTATTTGGTATAATTTAACATGTTATTATTTTTTTACATTTTAATTAGATTTTATTTCATGTTTTATTGCAATGATTTACTATAAAAGATAATTTTATATAATTTATTCTTTTATTGCACATTTTTACTATAACGCCCAATTCTTACACACACCTCTTTATTTAATTTGATATTTTATTGCACATTTGTACTTGAACTTATTATGTTGTTGTAAATATTTGATTGAGTTGTATTAAAGAAATGGAGCAACAAACCCAATACCCCCCTTGGATGAATAAGGTATGTTCATTTTTCTTTAATGCATTGCACAAAGGAGATTTGAACATGTTCTTCCCTTCAGTGACGTTTAGCATTATCCCCTAAGATCTCACTTTTTCGCACGAGGCGATTGTTCTGTGGGCTGCAGTCGGTTTCAGTTAAACGTCAGTGGCTGGATTATTGCGTCAGCCGGGGTCAGAGGCCTAGTGACAGTGGCTGCTGTGATTAGAGGCGTTAAGCTGCAGGTTACAGAGAGGGATCTGGTGACAGGCTTACAGTTAGACACTGGGTTAAGAGGTTAGAGAGCCACTGCTAACTCTAATGATAACAACACACGTGGTGCAGAGAACATGCTAGAAAATGTCTCCTAATGCTTCGACGAGAAGGCAGTTTATAGACGTCTTTACTCTTCACTTCTTTTTCTGCAGCAGTTATTGCTTTCAGACACACGCGCTGACTGACACTTATTTATTGTTCACATGAGAAAGTGAACATGAATCAAAGCTGATTAGTGTTTCATTTAACATGCAACTAAGATGTAAACTCACATGCCTTGTGTTATGACCGGCTCGTAGGCAAAAGACAGAGAGACGTTCGAGGGTTCCAAAAACCACGGAACATTTATTGTGGCGATTCCAAAACAACACCAAAAACATGAGAGGATGGGCGAGGGGAAAGGATCCCGGCGAGAGTCCTCCCACAGCGGTCCTGGAGAGAGTCACGAAGGCCATGTGACTCCGGGCAGCTGGCTTTAAAGGAATGGTCCACTCATTAGATAATTAATCAAAACTTCAGTGTTTAGTGAAACATTATGTTTAAACCATACCCTGAAGAAATCAGCGATATTCCCCGGTAAATAATGATTTTATAGCTCTTTTTTATCAAGACCTGTATATTCCGTCTGGCCGCCGCCATGTTTGCCATTTTCAGTAGTCACGTGATGGTCGTGACGTCATCCATGCGTTCACTTTGTCAACACACGGAAACATGGCTGAATATTTGAGTTCGGACTCGTCAGCAGAGGAAGAAGTTTTGATGTTTTATCAGTATGACAATACGACACCCTCTGTCCGTAGACCCTCACATCGTACAAGGAAAAACTTCCGAAGAAAACCCCCAGTTTAAAGGGAACATGGGAGAAACCTCAGGGAGAGCAACAGAGGAGGGATCCCTCTCCCAGGACGGACAGACGTGCAATAGATGCCGTGTGTAAATTGAAGAGATAATACATTTGCAACATAGGTAGTCCAGATGTTTGGAAATGCATGTGTGTATAATGGGAAGATGATATAAGATACTATATGTATGCATGTAGTACCACCCTTGCTAGCGATTCCCTCTCTAGTTTAGCATACTCAGCTTCGTTGTCCCTGGCCATAGAATCACGATTTTATGGGGCCGGAAAAAACTGGGGGGAAATACACACTAGCCGGTACTACGCTATATGGAAAGGCCACCAAAAACTGTCCTGGCCTGGACGTTAAAACGGGGCTAGCCGCTGCAATGGAAATGCGCTATAACATACCTTATTCTTACTCCGAGCACTACTTCTGCTCCTCCGTCGCTTCACACTTGCAGAGGGCGATTTCTCAACTGGCCGAACTGGTGTCCTGGTCGGTGATGACACCAGAAAGACCGATGGTACTGCATCTGCATTAAGTAATGGTTGTTCCATAAATCCCATGTTATGTTTTATCATACTCTCAGAGTAGTCGTCCGGATATTTGAAATGTTCGCTGCATACATGAGCCTGTGAATCTTTCGGTTCGGGCCGGCCACATTTCGCTAGCCACTGCCTCCGAATGTACTTCTTACGCTTACCTTTTGGCAACAGATGGAACCGAGCATTCCGTGGATTGTTCCTATCAGAATTGTGGCAATATTTCGCGATACAGTGAGGCATATTTGAATAGAGAAACTACAGTAAATAACATGGAGATCAACGTGTCTTCGAAAACCAAACGCATGGTTTACGTCACGTCCGGAAAATGGCGGCGCCCACAGTGTTGATGTTATTTCGGTATATAATCAGTTTAAAATCACTGATAATGTCATCGGATTAAAAAAAAAAAAAGAAAGACTGGCAGAGACTGGTCTGTTTTATCGGATGATAATTATTTAAAAATGAGTGTCATGAGTTCCTTTAAGTAGCATCTCGGCTCCGGCCAGGTGTCCCCAGTCATGCTGATTGGCCTCCTCAGCTCCACCCCCATCACAGGACCTGCACACTCACAGGCCACAGGCTCTGGGGCCTCCTCAGCTCTGTCAAGTTGTGATCTGATTTTATTGACTCCTGCCTAAACTTGAAAATGGCTTGATTCACTCCGGACACATGGGACAACTCAAATTTGAATCTTTTCTCTTTATTTGAGTGATTGCAGATTCCTTATTGCTTCATTAAGCCTCTTGTTGGCCTCTTGATGCTCATTCAGGTTGAAAACCTTTAACACAAAACATTACTTTCGTTCACTTTAGGTCAGTGTTTCTCAAACTTTTTCATACCAAGGACCACTTAACCAATAAAAAAACACTCGCGGACCACTTAACTCCACAAATATCCAAAATCACATCGTTTTTTACAAATCGACTGAAGATGGTACAAACAAGTGGCAACATGTGTGATGAAGGTCTTTATCTGGGCTATATCATGCAATCGAAAGTTTAACTTAAGCTCGCTCCATTGCGGAGATATTCCTGCGAGAGTGCGAAAAACTTAAATGTATTTATTTATTTCAAATGTGAAATTTTACCAATATACTCACGGACCACTAGGGGGCGCTCACGGACCACCAGTGGTCCGCGATCCACACTTTGAGAAGCACTGCTTTAGGTACATAAACATTTTCAACTAAAAACATGCCATCTTTTAACAAGCCCTTTCATTTCACCCCATCACAGGACCCGCACACTCACAGGCCACAGGCTCTGAGGCTATGTTTTTATCAGGTTTACAACTGCGTTTTCATATCTTTAAGGGTTATTAAAGCTGATAATGGTTCAATACCAGTGGCGGACTGGCCATCGGGACGTTCGGGGCGAATCCCGATGGGCCGGTACTGAAGTGGGCCGGTCGGACGATGTGGGCCGGTCGGATAAGTCACTAGCATGCCCCCGCCCGTTGACAATTTACTAGCGGTAGAGGTACCGAAGTGGGCCGGTCGAGAGTCCCGGGCTGATTTTTAGTCTCAGTCCGCCCCTGTTCAATACCGTATACCGTGAAACTGTTAGATAGGAATACTGTTAAAATCTCGGCCATAACAACCCTTACGGTCAACTCACGGTACACTTTTACAAACAAAATACAAGCATGTTAAAACTCATTGGAAAAACTTGCAGTATCAACTAGTGTCAAACTCAATCTCATCGCGGGCCACATTCGCATAAAGGTTGCACTCAAAGGGCCGGTTGTAACTATATAAATATATAATATATATATAAAATAATGTATTATATTACATTATTGCCTCTGAATTGGATTATTATCGGATAGGATAATAACTTACTAATTAACTACGTCTGAAAGCAGAAGTCCAGGGCAAATAATTGCAAGTCTCTTCAGTGCGCATGTCACAAAACGAGATGCATTGTGGGACATGTAGTTTATGGGCATATTATATTATAAACGTATTATAAACGTATTATATTATTTGCAAGCTCTTGCGGGCCACATAAAATGAAGTCGCGGGCCGGATTTGGCCCCCGGGCCTTGAGTTTGAGACCCCTGAACTACAGAGTCCCAGGTAGAGGAGACAGACGAGCTATCATTACATGCTTAAAAGGACACTGCAATACAACACAATATTTCAGGATAAGATGTACTTCATTGAAATGTTTGCGTTGCAGCAGCGTAAAAGAAGGTATTGCACATAAGAGCAATTCAAAGGGTAGAAAGATACTATAAAATACAATAAATAACATGAAGACATTGAAGAAATATCAGTTTGTCACAATCATGAGAGATGTTTATAAATGTTTGCAGCACTTGGTTTGAAGCTGGTGTTCCTGCAGGATCTTCATGGTAAAAGCTTCAGCTAAATGTTCATTAACATTTTATATGTTGCCTGTTTTCCTCTGTGTTCAGGAACAAGTAGAGTACGTGTTCCTCGTCATCTTCACCATCGAGACCTTCACTAAGATCCTGGCTTACGGTCTGGTGATGCACCCGAGCGCCTACATCCGCAGCGGCTGGAATTTACTGGATTTCGTCATCGTTATCGTCGGGTAAGTTGCTGCTTTACGGCGTCTGCAAACATTCTTCCATCGCTGTACTGTAAGATCTGACACAGCGGTTCCCAACCTGTGGGAATGTCAAATAATGTGCAAAACATTATGATTTGTGTGGAACCATTTCATTTTTAAGATTTCTTTTACATTTGAACCTCTTTTCCTTTCTCTTTCTTGATCCTCCTTAGCAACGGTCATTATAGTCCTTGACGGCGGTCTGTTCTACTGGATTAACAACGTGTCACATGTTCTGAATTGACCAATCAGAGTCGAGTATTCAACTAAACCGTGTAATAAAAATGAATAGCTATTATTAATTAATTATTCATCTGCCTATTGCAGACAGCCCCTCACTTTTTAGTTTCTCATCTCGGTTTGTTACTGATGGCCAGTTCCTTTCTAATTAAAAAGTGCTCTGAGAACTTTATTTAGCCTCCATATTGTTTATGGTTGAATGTGGGGCGTGAACATTTTATAGATTCTTAAGCCCTGGGTTGAAAAAGGTTGGGTACCGCTGATCTAACATATATCATTGGTGTGTGTGTGTGTGTGTGTGTGTGTGTGTGTGTGTGTGTGTGTGTGTGTGTGTGTGTGTGTGTGTGTGTGTGTGTGTGTGTGTGTGTGTGTGTGTGTGTGTGTGTGTGTGTGTGTGTGTGTGTGTGTGTGTCTGTGTGTGTGCAGGTTGTTCAGTGTGGCAGCGGAGGGCATGACGGACCATAAGCCCGGAGAGGCTCACCACGCGGCGGGGAAGCCTGGAGGTCTGGATGTGAAAGCTCTGAGAGCCTTCAGGGTGCTGCGACCGCTCCGACTGGTGTCCGGGGTGCCAAGTACGTCTCTGTTTCCTGTGTGGGAACAATTTATACGACTCCTCTGTCTATAGTTCATAATAAACATATTTAAAATGTGCTTTAAAATTGAATAATTAGAACTAAAACGATATGATACAATACGATATACTTTATTGTCCTCGTAAGGAAATGTATTCTGCAGTTCCACACATATGTACATATACATACATAGCAAACATTAAAATTAGGGCTGTCAAACGATTAACATTTTTAATCAGATTAATCACAGCTTAAAAATTAATTAATCATGATTAATCACCATTCAAACTATGTCCAGAATATGCCATTTCTTTATGTATATTGTTGGGAATGGAAAGATAAATGAAAGAAGGCGGATATATCCATTTAACATACAGTATGTTTATTATAACATGTTTCTGCGTGTCAAAATGAAAGACAACCCACACACCTATCAATCATTCATTACGTCGTGTTGATTTCTATCAACGGGGGAGTACTTCAGGAAAGTCGGGGGGGGGGGGGGGGGCTAGTGGAGTACTTCGTGACCACAGAGTGTGAACGTTGTGATCAGCTGTTTTAGCGCAGTTCTCCAGTGAAGGGGGGAGTCTCCCTCCGCAGCCGGTTGGCGTAGTTTTGGCACAGTTCCGTTGTATATACCGACGTTAACAGCAGCCCCGTCTGTGCACACGGAGACCGACTCTGTCGTCCGGTGATCTAACCGCCTTCTGGAAAAGCTTCACAAGTACGTCGGTACGCAAATGCGCTTTGTGACACAAGTGACGGTACGCATTTCAGATTGTACTGTACAGCAAAAGTATTCTCCGTCGGGACTTCCTGCAACAACACCACGCCGTTATCTTGATTCTGATTGGCCAGAAGACATTATCAAAGATGTTCTATTGAGAAGACGATCACTACGTGACAAAAGTTTTCAAAACCGTTTCTGGTCTTCGGTATTTCCAGACGAGTGGCGACTGAAATCAATCTTACTAACTGCTGTCTGTGCAATTTACTCCGCGTGAGTTGGCGGACTTTATTTTGCTTACTTTAACATCATTTTTCATGGTGGGGCTAAGCCATTTCTTGGTATGGGTGTAGCCTACCCCAGCCATACCCTGGCGCTGCCACTGGTGGCACGTATGGGGCGGGCCATTCTGCACATGCGTTAAATGCGTTAAATATTTTAACGCAATTAATTCCAAAAATTAATTACCGCTGTTAACGCGATAATTTTGACAGCATTAATTAAAATACATACAGGTAGAGCTAAAACCACTCCTAGATACTCATAATTCATTATAACAATGATGAGCGCGTAGGTTAGATTTGAAGAGAATACATTTCTACTTCATTATGTAATAACAATTGCATTTTGTAGGTTAATAATCTGAAGCATTTTGTAGACTAATAATCTGAAGCATTTTGTAGGCTAATAATCTGAAGCATTTTGTAGGCTAATAATCTGAAGCATTTTGTAGCCAAATAATCTGAAGCATTTTGTAGCCTAATAATAAATCTGAAGCATTTTGTAGGCTAATAATCTGAAGCATTTTGTAGGCTAATAATCTGAAGCATTTTGTAGCCAAATAATCTGAAGCATTTTGTAGCCTAATAATCTGAAGCATTTTGTAGGCTAATAATCTGAAGCATTTTGTAGGCTAATAATCTGAAGCATTTTGTAGGCTAATAATCTGAAGCATTTTGTAGGCTAATAATCTGAATCATTTTGTAGCCTAATAATAAATCTGAAGCATTTTGTAGCCTAATAATCTGAAGCATTTTGTAGGATAATAATCTGAAGCATTTTGTAGGATAATAACCTGAAGCATTTCGTAGGCTAATAATCTGAAGCATTTTGTAGCCTAATAATCTGAAGTATTTTGTAGCCTAATAATCTGAAGCATTTTGTAGGATAATAATCTGAAGCATTTTGTAGGATAATAACCTGAAGCATTTTGTAGCCTAATAATCTGAAGCATTTTGTAGGCTAATAATCTGAAGCATTTTGTAGGCTAATAATAATAATCTGAAGCATTTTGTAGCCACATAATCTGAAGCATTTTGTAGCCTAATAATCTGAAGCATTTTGTAGTCTAATAATCTGAAGCATTTTGTAGGCTAATAATTTGAAGCATTTTATCGGATAATAATCTGAAGCATTTTGTAGGCGAATAATCTGAAGCATTTTGTAGCCCAATAATCTGAAGCATTTTGTAGCCTAATAATCTGAAGCATTTTGTAGGCTAATAATCTGAAGCATTTTGCAGGCTATTAATCTGAAGCATTTTGTAGCCTAATAATCTGAAGCATTTTGTATCCTAATAATCTGAAGCATTTTATAGGCTAATAATCTGAAGCATTTTGTAGCCTAATAAAAAATCTGAAGCATTTTGTAGGCTAATAATCTGAAGCATTTTGTAGCCTAATAATCTGAAGCATTTTGTAGCCTAATAATCTGAAGCATTTTGTGGCCAGTGTGTGTGCTGGTTCAATTTATGTTGAATAAATATGAATGTATCTGATTATCTGAACTGAATATGGTGCAACTATCACAAAACCTGATTTCCCCACTGGGACTAATGAAGTATTTTGATTGAATGCAATGTGTTATTATTTCATATGACATATTGCCGTGGTTATTACAAATGATGAGGGTTTCTAATACATGCATTGTGTAATAATGAAATAGTACACAGTGTATATATAACGTGAGTAATACAATATATAGTACGTTTTAGTTGATTAGTGTATAATGCAACATAAGGGTCATAGAAAATGCTTCCATCTGTTCCTGTGCTTCATGCATGCCGTACTAAAGAGTGTGTGTTCCTGCTGTCAGGTCTACAGATCGTATTGAACTCCATCATGAAGGCCATGGTTCCTCTGCTGCACATCGGCATGCTGGTGATGTTCGTCATCATCATCTACGCCATCATCGGCCTGGAGCTCTTCATCGGGCGGATGCACAAGACCTGCTACTCCTCGGGCTCAGGTCTCTGACTAAAACACACATTGTTATTTACATATCTAGTGTGTGTGTTTGTGTGTGTGTGTGTGTGTGTGTGTGTGTGTGTGTGTGTGTGTGTGTGTGTGTGTGTGTGTGTGTGTGTGTGTGTGTGTGTGTGTGTGTGGTGTGTGTGTGTGTGTTTGTGTGGCCAGAGATGGCAAAAGTAGACACATCCTTTGCTCAAGTAGAAGTACAGATACTCATGTTTAAAAATACTCTGGTGAAAGTAGAAGTACTGACTAAACTTCTTTGCTCAAGTCAAAGTAAAGAGGCTTTGAAGTGTCCTTCAGTAAAAAATACCCATAACTAGCAGCTGCTTTAAAGAGTACCTGACCTCCCTTTATATCAATAGAACAATAATGTCATTGTTAGCTAATGAATGTTTCCATGCTGAACAACGGCAACATGACAACGTTTCCATTGGTCCCTCTTCTTTAGAGAAGACCAGGAAGTGATGGATACACGGATCGTGTTCCAATCAATAGGCACGCAATGACTCTAAAGAATAATGATCACGCACCAACACACATTCAGACTAAAGGAACCAGCTGTTTGGAACATGAGAGAAGTAGAAATTACAGGTATTTGAGTTCAACATGAGAGAAGTAGAAAGTACAGGTATTTGAGTTCAACATGAGAGAAGTAGAAAGTACAGGTATTAGAGTTCAACATGTAAGAAGTAGAAAGTACAGGTATTTGAGTTCAACATGAGAGAAGTAGAAAGTACAGGTATTTGAGTTCAACATGAGAGAAGTAGAAAGTACAGGTATTAGAGTTCAACATGTAAGAAGTAGAAAGTACAGGTATTTGAGTTCAACATGTAAGAAGTAGAAAGTACAGGTATTTGAGTTCAACATGTGAGAAGTAGAAAGTACAGGTATTTGAGTTCAACATGAGAGAAGTAGAAAGTACAGGTATTAGAGTTCAACATGTAAGAAGTAGAAAGTACAGGTATTTGAGTTCAACATGTAAGAAGTAGAAAGTACAGGTATTTGAGTTCAACATGTGAGAAGTAGAAAGTACAGGTATTTGTGTTCAACATGTGAGAAGTAGAAAGTACAGGTATTTGAGTTCAACATGTAAGAAGTAGAAAGTACAGGTATTTGAGTTCAACATGTGAGAAGTAGAAAGTACAGGTATTTGGGTTCAACATGTAAGAAGTAGAAAGTACAGGTATTTGTGTTCAACATGTAAGAAGTAGAAAGTACAGGTATTTGTGTTCAACATGTAAGAAGTAGAAAGTACAGGTATTAGAGTTCAACATGTAAGAAGTAGAAAGTACAGGTATTTGAGTTCAACATGTAAGAAGTAGAAAGTACAGGTATTAGAGTTCAACATGTAAGAAGTAGAAAGTACAGGTATTTGAGTTCAACATGTAAGAAGTATAAAGTACAAGTATTTGAGTTCAACATGTGAGAAGTAGAAAGTACAGGTATTTGAGTTCAACATGTGAGAAGTAGAAAGTACAGGTATTTGAGTTCAGCATGTAAGAAGTAGAAAGTACAGGTATTTCAGTTCAACATGTGAGAAGTAGAAAGTACAGGTATTTGGGTTCAACATGTAAGAAGTAGAAAGTACAGGTATTTGGGTTCAACATGTAAGAAGTAGAAAGTACAGGTATTTGAGTTCAACATGTAAGAAGTAGAAAGTACAGGTATTTGAGTTCAACATGTAAGAAGTAGAAAGTACAGGTATTTGAGTTCAACATGTAAGAAGTAGAAAGTTCAGGTATTTGTGTTCAACATGTAAGAAGTAGAAAGTACTGATATTTGGGTTCAACATGTAAGAAGTAGAAAGTACAGGTATTTGGGTTCAACATGTGAGAAGTAGAAAGTACAGGTATTTGGGTTCAACATGTAAGAAGTAGAAAGTACAGGTATTTGGGTTCAACATGTAAGAAGTAGAACGTACAGGTATTTGAGTTCAACATGTGAGAAGTAGAAAGTACAGGTATTTGTGTTCAACCATGTAAGAAGTAGAAAGTACAGGTATTTGAGTTCAACATGTAAGAAGTAGAAAGTACAGGTATTTGTGTTCAACATGTAAGAAGTAGAAAGTACAGGTATTTGGGTTCAACATGTAAGAAGTAGAAAGTACAGGTATTTGGGTTCAACATGTAAGAAGTAGAAAGTACAGGTATTTGAGTTCAACATGTAAGAAGTAGAAAGTACAGGTATTTGAGTTCAACATGTAAGAAGTAGAAAGTACAGTATTTGTGGTAAAAAGATAAGAAGTAAAAATATAAAGTCGTCAGAAAAATAAGTAGTGGAGTAAAGTACTGATACCAAGTACTTAAGTACAGTAACGAAGTATTGTACTCCACTACTTCCCACTTCTGGTATGTGCTCATTGCTTTGTCTCTCTGCTGCAGGCCTCGTAGTGGAGGACGATCCTTCGCCGTTGTGCGTTCGCCGGCAGCGGACGCTTCTGTGACGATAACGGTACGGAGTGCAGAGGGAAGTGGGAGGGGCCTAACGGAGGAATCACCAACTTCGAAACATCTTCTTCGCCATGCTGACGGTGTTCCAGTGCATCACTATGGAGGGATGGACAGACGTTCTCTACTGGGTACACACACATGCTCCTCAAAATTCTGACTTTATCTACAAAAATGGAAATACTTAACATTTTTAATAACCCTGGTCCCCGGCTTGAGCTTCAGCCTCAGGATCCATGTATCTGTGATCCTCTCCAGAAAGGAAGTAGTCATCACATACAGAGCATCAGCTAGTTCCTGAGCAGTGTCCTTCACATGCTGATATCCAGAGAGGGAGATACACAGTCACAAGATGGAGGAATAGAAAGCAGTATTCAATGTTTACTTCAGATTAGCTCCACGTCAGAAATGAGCATGCTTGATGTCTCTCTCCATAGAGGCTGAGTCATCATGTTAATCACATAGCTATCATCTGCCTCAAGCAGTCCTGATGCTCTTCCAGGTCATCACACATCCGTCATGTTCACAGCTACAGTTGATACCTTAGTTATCAGTGACTCATGTTGGAAGATACATTCAGTATTTTCCGAACAGTTGTTAAAATGACTGACCTTTATGTTGTTGTTTACCTGCCTCTCTGCTCAGATGAACGATGCCATCGGGATGCAAATCCCCTGGATCTACTTTGTCTCTCTGGTCATCTTCGGATCTTTCTTCTCATCAACCCTCGTTTGGGCGTGTTGAGCGGGTGAGTCGCTGCCGCTTTTAACCCAACTGTGTTTTTATTGTTTTATTTACTGTGGGTTGTGAGAAATAAAATGAATCCCTTACATTCAGGGTTCACACGGATCCCTAAAAAGTCTTAAAATAAAATTAAAATGGTGTGAAAAGTCTGAAATGTTTGGATTTCTTTAATCTAGAAATTAAGCTTTAAGTCGTATTAAAAAGCCTTTAAACTATTTAATATGATAACAACACCTCAGTAGTATTACAAAGTCTGAAAATGAATCCTGTAAAAGTAAAAAATACATGAAAAAGGACAAAAGGGATTTTCTGTCACTGAAAATAAAATATCGAAATAATTGGTCAAATCTATCATTTTATAAGAAATATACACTTTAAAAATGATAATGGAACAAAGAAACACTACTCATATTCATATTTTGTTTTCTCTTCTTGATTGCAACAACTTTAGAAAGCTATTTTATGTTACAATAAACTTTACATTAATCCTTTATTTTGATTATTGTAAAGTTTGTGGCATTCCAAAAGTCTTAAAGGTCCCGTGTCATGGCCATTTCTACTGATCATAATTCCATTGTTGAGGTCTACTAGAATAGATTTACATTGTTCAATGTTCCAAACTCACATTGGTTTCTCACAGCATCTCTGTAAAGTATGTGTATTCAATCATCCATCCTTACTATGGCATTTGCCACTTGATTGACGTACAGTAAGCCAGTCTGAGTTGTATTGTACCATACGGGTTCATGCCGTTATGAGGGGGCCTCACCTCCTCCTCTGAAGCGCAAATGCGGCGCAATTAGTGTAAGCGCGCCACAGTTTATCCGCCGTTTAGTCCACTAAACGGCTTGTTGGAGCTCCTGCCCCCCCCCCCCCCCCCCTCCCTGTGAGCCCACTGTGCTCTGATTGGTCAGCTCGCCCACTCTGTTCTGATGAGTCCACCACCGTTACAGCGGAACATCAGTGATTATGTGTTACCATGGTGTTTGTTAGCAATCAGGAAATGACACCAGTGATGAGAAACAGATGAGAATGCTGCGTGGGGTCTGGGAGCCGTGTTGGCGGGACGTTGCGGGGGTCGCTGCTCCGCCCTTTGAGGCTCGAGGAGCGGACAGTGTGAGCTGGATTACTGGTGCCATTTCCTGGTTGCTTCCTGGAACTCAGCCTGAAATCAGCCTGAGCACACGGATTGGTCCATTTGGATAGTGGTTACGTCACTTGGTACCAGGAAGAAAAAAATGTAAAAACAGAAATGTCCAACGAGGCGTTCTGGGGCAGCATAGACAGGTCTTCTCTGTGTTAGGGACGGGTGATAACCGGAAAAGCATGACATGGGACCTTTAAGTTGAACTCGCATTAGGACCCCTGTGCATTCACTAACTTTGTCATGCTATGTATTTCATTAAAAATACAAATGAATGCGTGCACTGTCCCTTTAGTGCAGGTGTGCCCAAACTACGGCCCAGGGCCAACTGTGGCCCGTTGTCAACTTTGAAATGGCCACAGTTTCTAAAAGTATAATGGGATATGGCTCACACATGAAAACGTGTGCTTGTCTTATGTTGTACTTCTTAAATATATATGTACAAATATATTACACAGTATTCATGTGTTAATAAGCGTAGTCTTTCAAATAAATTCAGTGGATCTTAATTGATCAAAAGATCCCAATAACATAATAAGCTTGAAATATACCCTTCATATTTCCCCTTATTATAATCACTTTCAGGCTTCTGTTTTAAGGAATAAGCTTTGTGACTAAATAAATGAAACCCTATATATTGAAAGCTGTGATGAAGGCTGTTTTTTCTTAAAGCATTTTCAAGTATCAAGCATCATTTGCCTACATTTGATTGATTTGGCTAGCTTATAACTTAAAGGTCACCTATCATGCTATTTTTAGGCAATAGCAGAGGTCTCAGATATATACAAATATATAAAAAACATGTCTATGAAGTGTTTTGCTGAAAATACCAAACAGATCACCCATTCGAGCCATGCCTCATATCCCTCTATTTCACTTCCTGTTTCAAAAGTGCTAAAGCTTTTTAAAAAAAAAAAATTGATAAATAAAAAAGGAGGGGTCTGAGCTCATGCGGGACCCGGCAGCTACTGTCTAAACTAAATACTGCCGTGATGAAACGCCATATCATGGATTATCAAGGATTATCTCTGAAACAGTTTGGAGCTCAAAGGCTTTCTCTCTTGCCGGTTATACCACAAGGTGAGTTCCTTTCTACTTCCTGCTTCTTCACACACATGCTCTCCAGTACAGGTTAGCTCTGA
The DNA here is from genome assembly GCF_902827115.2 of Pseudochaenichthys georgianus. Lineage (NCBI taxonomy): Eukaryota > Metazoa > Chordata > Actinopteri > Perciformes > Channichthyidae > Pseudochaenichthys > Pseudochaenichthys georgianus. The sequence continues at coordinate 2,333,264 of NC_047509.1, forward strand.
GTGTTAGCGATGCTAACGTAAACACCGACCATATTACGTCCAAAACAGTCGGGCATTGTTTCTGATAGCAACGTTTCTGATTGGCCCGTGGGTCCACATTTCAGATATTACGTCATATCGGACGCAAATCTGGATCAGCTCCGTTGTTCCCCGTTTTTAGAGATGTGGGTACGGAGGAAAAGAGAGAGGGTTTTATTTTCTGACGCTGCGTGAGTTCCCCGACACACCGGGGACACATGTTGATGAATAAAATACATCAATACGTGCATTTTGCATGATAGGTCCCCTTTAACTAATGAGGCAATTCACCTCTAGTGAGTGGACCAGCTATTCGTAAATGTTTCTGAATGCGGCCTTCAGTAAAAAAAGTTTGGACACCCTTGCTTTAGTGTAATAATGGATATTCTGCGACTTTGGGAAAAATAATGTTTGTGACTGTGATACTGATTTGTGTGCACAGAGAGTTCTCCAAGGAGAGAGAGAAGGCGGTGGCTCGGGGCGACCTGCAGGAAGCTCAGGAGAGCAAACAGATGGAGGAGGACATGATCGGATACATGGACTGGCTGATCGAGGCCGAGGACGTGGACGAGGAGGGGAACAAACGTGAGACAAAACATCTACACATTCATTCATCCACTATACATATGCATAAGCTATAAAGTGCAATTATACAAACATTTGATATTTTAATTTACATATTCAGTTCCTATTCCTTTAAAAAATGTAAAAAAAAATAACATTAAAAAACAATTAAAAGTGAGGATAAATAAACATACAGTATATATGTATGAAGATACAGTATATATATGTAAAATCAATTCATATTTAAATTAATATACTTCAATAATAATGTTTTAAATACATTTAAATAAACTGAAAAAATCATCAAAATAGTTTTGAAAAATTTGAAATTCAATTCCACCGGAAATATTTATTCAGCTGTTCTTTATGATCCACTTTTAACTAACTTTTACATACAACATTGTACAGAAGGTACCATAATTGAGGATTATCGTAGTAAAAAAAGTACTACTATCAAATGCAGGGCCGGTCCTTAGCATTGGCGTTATAAATGTTCGCCTAGGGCGCCAGATCTGGGGAGGCGCTGCGCTGGCAGCTCTGGAGGGGGAAACATTTTTTTGACCGTTGGTGCTCACCCTAATTATCGGCCTTGATGTAACAACATTCATAATTAAGTCAAGGTAACACCCTTTTCACCCCGGTTACAATTTTAATTTGCCCTGTACGATGGGCGCTGTAAGTGATGAACGTGGGGGATGTTGGCTTATCTGGCACCCGCAGCTCACAGCCAAAGTGCGAGTGAGCGTGGGAGCGAGGTAGGTACCGGCGCTGTTTTTATTAGCACCTGGTGCTAGCTGCGCTAACGGATATAAGAAGAAGATGTTTCTACAACAAAGCTTTAACTTTAGTCTAAGTTATCATAGTGGGTCTCAAAGTTTTGATCACAAAACTGGGGGGGGGGGGGGGGGGGCGTCAGCTAAAATCTCGCCTAGGGCATCAAATTGGCTAGAACCGGCCCTGATCAAATGCATAATCTATCAAGTGATTTTAATTTACATATTCAGTTCCTATTTCTTTAAAAAAAAATAGTGAGGATGTAAATAAACATACATTATAAATATACAGTATATATATATATAATACATTTATATTTAGATCAATATACTTCAATAAAAACGTTTTAAACACATTTAAATAAATAGAAAAAAATCATTGTTGTTTTGAAAAATTTGAAATTAAATTCCACGGGAAATATTTATTCAGCTGTTCTTTGTGATCCACTTTTTAATAAACTTTTACATACAAATTGTACACAAGATACCATAATTGAGGATTATCGTAGTACAAAAAGTACAACATGTCCACGTTGAAACTAATCATCCTCTGTTTGTCTCTATAGGTGCTGCGATCGCGAAGAAGAAGATGATGAAGAAGTTCGGTTGGTACAAGCACAGTGAGGACGGAGGAGGTACGTCAGATCGCTTTGTTTCTTCCAACATGTTAGTTTAGTCCATTTCATTTGACAGCATGTCTCAAACAGCCGGTTGTTTCCTCTGTGTTCCTCAGAGTCAGACTCAGATGATGACATCGCGTACCTCGACGACGACAACGGCTTCTGTGCGTCTCTCATGTAAGGAAACTGAAAAAACACATTTCTATTCATTCATGATTAATAAAGTCAATAATACTTTAACATGTTCTTGTTTCCTCAGGGCGAAGATGATGGCCAATAGCTTCTGGTAAGATCAATTTCTTTATTTCTCACATGCAATCATAAGAGGTACTCTGACATCCTGAAGTTCCTTACATGTATGTCTCAATTAATGTGAGACTTTGTAGGCAAAAACATGTGCTGGTCCATTTTGATAGGTTCTTTTCAGACTAGGGGAAAGAAAACGTCCAAAATCCACATTCAGAAGTTAACCTGTTCAGCCCCAAGCCTGTTTTTCAGGTCTCAGACTCGAAAATGACATGCCCAGAACAAATGACTATAACTTCACTTCTAAAAGGGGTAAATGAATCATCTTTTTTCTCAAAGCAATGACAAACCTGTGAGTTGGATGTAGAAAAGTCAGAATCAATATAGAACTTTTTATTTTAAGGTAAATTCAGATTGAACATAGTACAAAAATCCGTCCAAAAAAAAACATTACTTATAGCGAAAACCCTTGAATGATGGGATGGTAGACTACTAAAGCTTTAGGAATCCAAACTATGACATATAATAAGACCCTGTATCAAGATTGATGCAAACCAGGTGACATTTGACCTTTTTAGAGAGATTTAGAAGAAACAAAAACACTCTGGGGTCATTTGGGTGCATTTTCCATATCTCTGGAACCCATCGGTTGATTTTGATGATTGACATCTCTTTCTAACCGTCAGAGCCAAGGAATCGAGGGGAGGTTCTTAAAATCGAAAGCTATGTTACGCTTTGAAAAACTGAAAACTAGGTTATTGCCATAAAGTGATGATGGATTATCAGCCAATCATTTCAAAAGTGACACAGAGACATTGGATTAACCTTCAGCAGCGTTTTTATCGTTTTAATGCCATTGAACACAACTTTGAACAGCAAAGGTAAGACGTATTTGCCGTTTTGGCTCCGTAAAGCTACGTGGTGTGTTTGAAATTTACCAATATACTCACGGACCACTAGGGGGCGCTCACGGACCACCAGTGGTCCGCGATCCACACTTTGAGAAGCACTGCTTTAGGTACATAAACATTTTCAACTAAAAACATGCCATCTTTTAACAAGCCCTTTCATTTCACCCCATCACAGGACCCGCACACTCACAGGCCACAGGCTCTGAGGCTATGTTTTTATCAGGTTTACAACTGCGTTTTCATATCTTTAAGGGTTATTAAAGCTGATAATGGTTCAATACCAGTGGCGGACTGGCCATCGGGACGTTCGGGACGAATCCCGATGGGCCGGTACTGAAGTGGGCCGGTCGGACGATGTGGGCCGGTCGGATAAGTCACTAGCATGCCCCCGCCCGTTGACAATTTACTAGCGGTAGAGGTACCGAAGTGGGCCGGTCGAGAGTCCCGGGCTGATTTTTAGTCTCAGTCCGCCCCTGTTCAATACCGTATACCGTGAAACTGTTAGATAGGAATACTGTTAAAATCTCGGCCATAACAACCCTTACGGTCAACTCACGGTACACTTTTACAAACAAAATACAAGCATGTTAAAACTCATTGGAAAAACTTGCAGTATCAACTAGTGTCAAACTCAATCTCATCGCGGGCCACATTCGCATAAAGGTTGCACTCAAAGGGCCGGTTGTAACTATATAAATATATAATATATATATAAAATAATGTATTATATTACATTATTGCCTCTGAATTGGATTATTATCGGATAGGATAATAACTTACTAATTAACTACGTCTGAAAGCAGAAGTCCAGGGCAAATAATTGCAAGTCTCTTCAGTGCGCATGTCACAAAACGAGATGCATTGTGGGACATGTAGTTTATGGGCATATTATATTATAAACGTATTATAAACGTATTATATTATTTGCAAGCTCTTGCGGGCCACATAAAATGAAGTCGCGGGCCGGATTTGGCCCCCGGGCCTTGAGTTTGAGACCCCTGAACTACAGAGTCCCAGGTAGAGGAGACAGACGAGCTATCATTACATGCTTAAAAGGACACTGCAATACAACACAATATTTCAGGATAAGATGTACTTCATTGAAATGTTTGCGTTGCAGCAGCGTAAAAGAAGGTATTGCACATAAGAGCAATTCAAAGGGTAGAAAGATACTATAAAATACAATAAATAACATGAAGACATTGAAGAAATATCAGTTTGTCACAATCATGAGAGATGTTTATAAATGTTTGCAGCACTTGGTTTGAAGCTGGTGTTCCTGCAGGATCTTCATGGTAAAAGCTTCAGCTAAATGTTCATTAACATTTTATATGTTGCCTGTTTTCCTCTGTGTTCAGGAACAAGTAGAGTACGTGTTCCTCGTCATCTTCACCATCGAGACCTTCACTAAGATCCTGGCTTACGGTCTGGTGATGCACCCGAGCGCCTACATCCGCAGCGGCTGGAATTTACTGGATTTCGTCATCGTTATCGTCGGGTAAGTTGCTGCTTTACGGCGTCTGCAAACATTCTTCCATCGCTGTACTGTAAGATCTGACACAGCGGTTCCCAACCTGTGGGAATGTCAAATAATGTGCAAAACATTATGATTTGTGTGGAACCATTTCATTTTTAAGATTTCTTTTACATTTGAACCTCTTTTCCTTTCTCTTTCTTGATCCTCCTTAGCAACGGTCATTATAGTCCTTGACGGCGGTCTGTTCTACTGGATTAACAACGTGTCACATGTTCTGAATTGACCAATCAGAGTCGAGTATTCAACTAAACCGTGTAATAAAAATGAATAGCTATTATTAATTAATTATTCATCTGCCTATTGCAGACAGCCCCTCACTTTTTAGTTTCTCATCTCGGTTTGTTACTGATGGCCAGTTCCTTTCTAATTAAAAAGTGCTCTGAGAACTTTATTTAGCCTCCATATTGTTTATGGTTGAATGTGGGGCGTGAACATTTTATAGATTCTTAAGCCCTGGGTTGAAAAAGGTTGGGTACCGCTGATCTAACATATATCATTGGTGTGTGTGTGTGTGTGTGTGTGTGTGTGTGGTGTGTGTGTGTGTGTGTGTGTGTGTGTGTGTGTGTGGTGTGTGTGTGTGTGTGTGTGGTGTGTGGTGTGTGTTGGGTGGTGTGTTGTGTGTGTGTCTGTGTGTGTGCAGGTTGTTTCAGTTGTGGCAGCGGAGGGCAGGACGGACATAAGCCCGGAGAGGCTCACCACGCGGCGGGGAAGCCTGGAGGTCTTGATGTAGAAAGCTCTGAGAGCCTTCAGGGTGCTGCGACCGCTCCGACTGGTGTCCGGGGTGCCAAGTACGTCTCTGTTTCCTGTGTGGGAACAATTTATACGACTCCTCTGTCTATAGTTCATAATAAACATATTTAAAATGTGCTTTTAAAATGGAATAATTAGAACTAAACGATATGATACAATACGATATACTTATTGTCCTCGTAAGGAAATGTATTCTGCAGTTCCACACATATGTACATATACATACATAGCAACATTAAAATTAGGGCTGTTCAAACGATTAACATTTTTAATCAGATTAATCACAGCTTAAAAATTAATTAATCCATGATAATCACCATTCAAACTATGTCCAGAATATGCCATTTCTTATGTATATTGTTGGGAATGGAAAGATAAATGAAAGAAGGCGGATATATCCATTTAACATACAGTATGTTTATTATAACATGTTTCTGCGTGTCAAAATGAAAGACAACCCACACACCTATCAATCATTCATTACGTCGTGTTGATTTCTATCAACGGGGGAGTACTTCAGGAAAGTCGGGGGGGGGGGGGGGGCTAGTGGAGTACTTCGTGACCACAGAGTGTGAACGTTGTGATCAGCTGTTTTAGCGCAGTTCTCCAGTGAAGGGGGGAGTCTCCCTCCGCAGCCGGTTGGCGTAGTTTTGGCACATTCCGTTGTATATACCGACGTTAACAGCAGCCCTCTGTGCACACGGAGACCGACTCTGTCGTCCGGTGATCTAACCGCCTTCTGGAAAAGCTTCACAAGTACGTCGGTACGCAAATGCGCTTTGTGACACAAGTGACGGTACGCATTTCAGATTGTACTGTACAGCAAAAGTATTCTCCGTCGGGACTTCCTGCAACAACACCACGCCGTTATCTTGATTCTGATTGGCCAGAAGACATTATCAAAGATGTTCTATTGAGAAGACGATCACTACGTGACAAAAGTTTTCAAAACCGTTTCTGGTCTTCGGTATTTCCAGACGAGTGGCGACTGAAATCAATCTTACTAACTGCTGTCTGTGCAATTTACTCCGCGTGAGTTGGCGGACTTTATTTTGCTTACTTTAACATCATTTTTCATGGTGGGGCTAAGCCATTTCTTGGTATGGGTGTAGCCTACCCCAGCCATACCCTGGCGCTGCCACTGGTGGCACGTATGGGGCGGGCCATTCTGCACATGCGTTAAATGCGTTAAATATTTTAACGCAATAATTCCAAAAATTAATTACCGCTGTTAACGCGATAATTTTGACAGCATTAATTAAAATACATACAGGTAGAGCTAAAACCACTCCTAGATACTCATAATTCATTATAACAATGATGAGCGCGTAGGTTAGATTTGAAGAGAATACATTTCTACTTCATTATGTAATAACAATTGCATTTTGTAGGTTAATAATCTGAAGCATTTTGTAGACTAATAATCTGAAGCATTTTGTAGGCTAATAATCTGAAGCATTTTGTAGGCTAATAATCTGAAGCATTTTGTAGCCAAATAATCTGAAGCATTTTGTAGCCTAATAATAAATCTGAAGCATTTTGTAGGCTAATAATCTGAAGCATTTTGTAGGCTAATAATCTGAAGCATTTTGTAGCCAAATAATCTGAAGCATTTGTAGCCTAATAATCTGAAGCATTTTGTAGGCTAATAATCTGAAGCATTTGTAGGCTAATAATCTGAAGCATTTTGTAGGCTAATAATCTGAAGCATTTTGTAGGCTAATAATTGAATCATTTTGTAGCCTAATAATAAATCTGAAGCATTTTGTAGCCTAATAATCTGAAGCATTTTGTAGGATAATAATCTGAAGCATTTTGTAGGATAATAACCTGAAGCATTTCGTAGGCTAATAATCTGAAGCATTTTGTAGCCTAATAATCTGAAGTATTTTGTAGCCTAATAATCTGAAGCATTTTGTAGGATAATAATCTGAAGCATTTTGTAGGATAATAACCTGAAGCATTTTGTAGCCTAATAATCTGAAGCATTTTGTAGGCTAATAATCTGAAGCATTTTGTAGGCTAATAATAATAATCTGAAGCATTTTTGTAGCCACATAATCTGAAGCATTTTGTAGCCTAATAATCTGAAGCATTTTGTAGTCTAATAATCTGAAGCATTTTGTAGGCTAATAATTTGAAGCATTTTATCGGATAATAATCTGAAGCATTTTGTAGGCGAATAATCTGAAGCATTTTGTAGCCCAATAATCTGAAGCATTTTGTAGCCTAATAATCTGAAGCATTTTGTAGGCTAATAATCTGAAGCATTTTGCAGGCTATTAATCTGAAGCATTTTGTAGCCTAATAATCTGAAGCATTTGTATCCTAATAATCTGAAGCATTTTATAGGCTAATAATCTGAAGCATTTTGTAGCCTAATAAAAAATCTGAAGCATTTTGTAGGCTAATAATCTGAAGCATTTTGTAGCCTAATAATCTGAAGCATTTTGTAGCCTAATAATCTGAAGCATTTTGTGGCCAGTGTGTGTGCTGGTTCAATTTATGTTGAATAAATATGAATGTATCTGATTATCTGAACTGAATATGGTGCAACTATCACAAAACCTGATTTCCCCACTGGGACTAATGAAGTATTTTGATTGAATGCAATGTGTTATTATTTCATATGACATATTGCCGTGGTTATTACAAATGATGAGGGTTTCTAATACATGCATTGTGTAATAATGAAATAGTACACAGTGTATATATAACGTGAGTAATACAATATATAGTACGTTTTAGTTGATTAGTGTATAATGCAACATAAGGGTCATAGAAAATGCTTCCATCTGTTCCTGTGCTTCATGCATGCCGTACTAAAGAGTGTGTGTTCCTGCTGTCAGGTCTACAGATCGTATTGAACTCCATCATGAAGGCCATGGTTCCTCTGCTGCACATCGGCATGCTGGTGATGTTCGTCATCATCATCTACGCCATCATCGGCCTGGAGCTCTTCATCGGGCGGATGCACAAGACCTGCTACTCCTCGGGCTCAGGTCTCTGACTAAAACACACATTGTTATTTACATATCTAGTGTGTGTGTTTGTGTGTGTGTGTGTGTGTGTGTGTGTGTGTGTGTGTGGTGTGTGTGTGTGTGTGTGTGTGTGTGTGTGTGTGTGTGTGTGTGTGTGTGTGTGTGTGTGTGTGTGTTTGTGTGGCCAGAGATGGCAAAAGTAGACACATCCTTTGCTCAAGTAGAAGTACAGATACTCATGTTTAAAAATACTCTGGTGAAAGTAGAAGTACTGACTAAACTTCTTTGCTCAAGTCAAAGTAAAGAGGCTTTGAAGTGTCCTTCAGTAAAAAATACCCATAACTAGCAGCTGCTTTAAAGAGTACCTGACCTCCCTTTATATCAATAGAACAATAATGTCATTGTTAGCTAATGAATGTTTCCATGCTGAACAACGGCAACATGACAACGTTTCCATTGGTCCCTCTTCTTTAGAGAAGACCAGGAAGTGATGGATACACGGATCGTGTTCCAATCAATAGGCACGCAATGACTCTAAAGAATAATGATCACGCACCAACACACATTCAGACTAAAGGAACCAGCTGTTTGGAACATGAGAGAAGTAGAAATTACAGGTATTTGAGTTCAACATGAGAGAAGTAGAAAGTACAGGTATTTGAGTTCAACATGAGAGAAAGTAGAAAGTACAGGTATTAGAGTTCAACATGTAAGAAGTAGAAAGTACAGGTATTTGAGTTCAACATGAGAGAAGTAGAAAGTACAGGTATTTGAGTTCAACATGAGAGAAGTAGAAAGTACAGGTATTAGAGTTCAACATGTAAGAAGTAGAAAGTACAGGTATTTGAGTTCAACATGTAAGAAGTAGAAAGTACAGGTATTTGAGTTCAACATGTTGAGAAGTAGAAAGTACAGGTATTTGAGTTCAACATGAGAGAAGTAGAAAGTACAGGTATTAGAGTTCAACATGTAAGAAGTAGAAAGTACAGGTATTTGAGTTCAACATGTAAGAAGTAGAAAGTACAGGTATTTGAGTTCAACATGTGAGAAGTAGAAAGTACAGGTATTTGTGTTCAACATGTGAGAAGTAGAAAGTACAGGTATTTGAGTTCAACATGTAAGAAGTAGAAAGTACAGGTATTTGAGTTCAACATGTGAGAAGTAGAAAGTACAGGTATTTGGGTTCAACATGTAAGAAGTAGAAAGTACAGGTATTTGTGTTCAACATGTAAGAAGTAGAAAGTACAGGTATTTGTGTTCAACATGTAAGAAGTAGAAAGTACAGGTATTAGAGTTCAACATGTAAGAAGTAGAAAGTACAGGTATTTGAGTTCAACATGTAAGAAGTAGAAAGTACAGGTATTAGAGTTCAACATGTAAGAAGTAGAAAGTACAGGTATTTGAGTTCAACATGTAAGAAGTATAAAGTACAAGTATTTGAGTTCAACATGTGAGAAGTAGAAAGTACAGGTATTTGAGTTCAACATGTGAGAAGTAGAAAGTACAGGTATTTGAGTTCAGCATGTAAGAAGTAGAAAGTACAGGTATTTCAGTTCAACATGTGAGAAGTAGAAAGTACAGGTATTTGGGTTCAACATGTAAGAAGTAGAAAGTACAGGTATTTGGGTTCAACATGTAAGAAGTAGAAAGTACAGGTATTTGAGTTCAACATGTAAGAAGTAGAAAGTACAGGTATTTGAGTTCAACATGTAAGAAGTAGAAAGTACAGGTATTTGAGTTCAACATGTAAGAAGTAGAAAGTTCAGGTATTTGTGTTCAACATGTAAGAAGTAGAAAGTACTGATATTTGGGTTCAACATGTAAGAAGTAGAAAGTACAGGTATTTGGGTTCAACATGTGAGAAGTAGAAAGTACAGGTATTTGGGTTCAACATGTAAGAAGTAGAAAGTACAGGTATTTGGGTTCAACATGTAAGAAGTAGAACGTACAGGTATTTGAGTTCAACATGTGAGAAGTAGAAAGTACAGGTATTTGTGTTCAACATGTAAGAAGTAGAAAGTACAGGTATTTGAGTTCAACATGTAAGAAGTAGAAAGTACAGGTATTTGTGTTCAACATGTAAGAAGTAGAAAGTACAGGTATTTGGGTTCAACATGTAAGAAGTAGAAAGTACAGGTATTTGGGTTCAACATGTAAGAAGTAGAAAGTACAGGTATTTGAGTTCAACATGTAAGAAGTAGAAAGTACAGGTATTTGAGTTCAACATGTAAGAAGTAGAAAGTACAGGTATTTGTGGTAAAAAGATAAGAAGTAAAAATATAAAGTCGTCAGAAAAATAAGTAGTGGAGTAAAGTACTGATACCAAGTACTTAAGTACAGTAACGAAGTATTTGTACTCCACTACTTCCCACTTCTGGTATGTGCTCATTGCTTTGTCTCTCTGCTGCAGGCCTCGTAGTGGAGGACGATCCTTCGCCGTGTGCGTTCGCCGGCAGCGGACGCTTCTGTGACGATAACGGTACGGAGTGCAGAGGGAAGTGGGAGGGGCCTAACGGAGGAATCACCAACTTCGACAACATCTTCTTCGCCATGCTGACGGTGTTCCAGTGCATCACTATGGAGGGATGGACAGACGTTCTCTACTGGGTACACACACATGCTCCTCAAAATTCTGACTTTATCTACAAAAATGGAATACTTAACATTTTTAATAATCCCTGGTCCCCGGCTTGAGCTTCAGCCTCAGGATCCATGTATCTGTGATCCTCTCCAGAAAGGAAGCAGTCATCACATACAGAGCATCAGCTAGTTCCTGAGCAGTGTCCTTCACATGCTGATATCCAAGAGAGGGAGATACACAGTCACAAGATGGAGGAATAGAAAGCAGTATTCAATGTTTACTTCAGATTAGCTCCACGTCAGAAATGAGCATGCTTGATGTCTCTCTCCATAGAGGCTGAGTCATCATGTTAATCACATAGCTATCATCTGCCTCAAGCAGTCCTGATGCTCTTCCAGGTCATCACACATCCGTCATGTTCACAGCTACAGTTGATACCTTAGTTATCAGTGACTCATGTTGGAAGATACATTCAGTATTTTCCGAACAGTTGTTAAAATGACTGACCTTTATGTTGTTGTTTACCTGCCTCTCTGCTCAGATGAACGATGCCATCGGGATGCAAATCCCCTGGATCTACTTTGTCTCTCTGGTCATCTTCGGATCTTTCTTCATCATCAACCTCGTTTTGGGCGTGTTGAGCGGGTGAGTCGCTGCCGCTTTTAACCCAACTGTGTTTTTATTGTTTTATTTACTGTGGGTTGTGAGAAATAAAATGAATCCCTTACATTCAGGGTTCACACGGATCCCTAAAAAGTCTTAAAATAAAATTAAAATGGTGTGAAAAGTCTGAAATGTTTGGATTTCTTTAATCTAGAAATTAAGCTTTAAGTCGTATTAAAAAGCCTTTAAACTATTTAATATGATAACAACACCTCATGTAGTATTACAAAGTCTGAAAATGAATCCTGTAAAAGTAAAAAATACATGAAAAAGGACAAAAGGGATTTTTCTGTCACTGAAAATAAAATATCGAAATAATTGGTCAAATCTATCATTTTATAAGAAATATACACTTTAAAAATGATAATGGAACAAAGAAACACTACTCATATTCATATTTTGTTTTCTCTTCTTGATTGCAACAACTTTAGAAAGCTATTTTATGTTACAATAAACTTTACATTAATCCTTTATTTTGATTATTGTAAAGTTTGTGGCATTCCAAAAGTCTTAAAGGTCCCGTGTCATGGCCATTTCTACTGATCATAATTCCATTGTTGAGGTCTACTAGAATAGATTTACATTGTTCAATGTTCCAAACTCACATTGGTTTCTCACAGCATCTCTGTAAAGTATGTGTATTCAATCATCCATCCTTACTATGGCATTTGCCACTTGATTGACGTACAGTAAGCCAGTCTGAGTTGTATTGTACCATACGGGTTCATGCCGTTATGAGGGGGCCTCACCTCCTCCTCTGAAGCGCAAATGCGGCGCAATTAGTGTAAGCGCGCCACAGTTTATCCGCCGTTTAGTCCACTAAACGGCTTGTTGGAGCTCCTGCCCCCCCCCCCCCCCCCCCTCCCTGTGAGCCCACTGTGCTCTGATTGGTCAGCTCGCCCACTCTGTTCTGATGAGTCCACCACCGTTACAGCGGAACATCAGTGATTATGTGTTACCATGGTGTTTGTTAGCAATCAGGAAATGACACCAGTGATGAGAAACAGATGAGAATGCTGCGTGGGGTCTGGGAGCCGTGTTGGCGGGACGTTGCGGGGGTCGCTGCTCCGCCCTTTGAGGCTCGAGGAGCGGACAGTGTGAGCTGGATTACTGGTGCCATTTCCTGGTTGCTTCCTGGAACTCAGCCTGAAATCAGCCTGAGCACACGGATTGGTCCATTTGGATAGTGGTTACGTCACTTGGTACCAGGAAGAAAAAAATGTAAAAACAGAAATGTCCAACGAGGCGTTCTGGGGCAGCATAGACAGGTCTTCTCTGTGTTAGGGACGGGTGATAACCGGAAAAGCATGACATGGGACCTTTAAGTTGAACTCGCATTAGGACCCCTGTGCATTCACTAACTTTTGTCATGCTATGTATTTCATTAAAAATACAAATGAATGCGTGCACTGTCCCTTTAGTGCAGGTGTGCCCAAACTACGGCCCAGGGCCAACTGTGGCCCGTTGTCAACTTTGAAATGGCCACAGTTTCTAAAAGTATAATGGGAATATGGCTCACACATGAAAACGTGTGCTTGTCTTATGTTGTACTTCTTAAATATATATGTACAAATATATTACACAGTATTCATGTGTTAATAAGCGTAGTCTTTCAAATAAATTCAGTGGATCTTAATTGATCAAAAGATCCCAATAACATAATAAGCTTGAAATATACCCTTCATATTTCCCCTTATTATAATCACTTTCAGGCTTCTGTTTTAAGGAATAAGCTTTGTGACTAAATAAATGAAACCCTATATATTGAAAGCTGTGATGAAGGCTGTTTTTTTCTTAAAGCATTTTCAAGTATCAAGCATCATTTGCCTACATTTGATTGATTTGGCTAGCTTATAACTTAAAGGTCACCTATCATGCTATTTTTAGGCAATAGCAGAGGTCTCAGATATATACAAATATATAAAAAACATGTCTATGAAGTGTTTTGCTGAAAATACCAAACAGATCACCCATTCGAGCCATGCCTCATATCCCTCTATTTCACTTCCTGTTTCAAAAGTGCTAAAGCTTTTTAAAAAAAAAAATTGATAAATAAAAAAGGAGGGGTCTGAGCTCATGCGGGACCCGGCAGCTACTGTCTAAACTAAATACTGCCGTGATGAAACGCCATATCATGGATTATCAAGGATTATCTCTGAAACAGTTTGGAGCTCAAAGGCTTTCTCTCTTGCCGGTTATACCACAAGGTGAGTTCCTTTCTACTTCCTGCTTCTTCACACACATGCTCTCCAGTACAGGTTAGCTCTGAGTGTTAGCGATGCTAACGTAAACACCGACCATATTACGTCCAAAACAGTCGGGCATTGTTTCTGATAGCAACGTTTCTGATTGGCCCGTGGGTCCACATTTCAGATATTACGTCATATCGGACGCAAATCTGGATCAGCTCCGTTGTTCCCCGTTTTTAGAGATGTGGGTACGGAGGAAAAGAGAGAGGGTTTTATTTTCTGACGCTGCGTGAGTTCCCCGACACACCGGGGACACATGTTGATGAATAAAATACATCAATACGTGCATTTTGCATGATAGGTCCCCTTTAACTAATGAGGCAATTCACCTCTAGTGAGTGGACCAGCTATTCGTAAATGTTTCTGAATGCGGCCTTCAGTAAAAAAAGTTTGGACACCCTTGCTTTAGTGTAATAATGGATATTCTGCGACTTTGGGAAAAATAATGTTTGTGACTGTGATACTGATTTGTGTGCACAGAGAGTTCTCCAAGGAGAGAGAGAAGGCGGTGGCTCGGGGCGACCTGCAGGAAGCTCAGGAGAGCAAACAGATGGAGGAGGACATGATCGGATACATGGACTGGCTGATCGAGGCCGAGGACGTGGACGAGGAGGGGAACAAACGTGAGACAAAACATCTACACATTCATTCATCCACTATACATATGCATAAGCTATAAAGTGCAATTATACAAACATTTGATATTTTAATTTACATATTCAGTTCCTATTCCTTTAAAAAATGTAAAAATAAATAACATTAAAAAACAATTAAAAGTGAGGATATAAATAAACATACAGTATATATGTATGAAGATACAGTATATATATGTAAAATCAATTCATATTTAAATTAATATACTTCAATAATAATGTTTTAAATACATTTAAATAAACTGAAAAAATCATCAAAATAGTTTTGAAAAATTTGAAATTCAATTCCACCGGAAATATTTATTCAGCTGTTCTTTATGATCCACTTTTAACTAACTTTTACATACAACATTGTACAGAAGGTACCATAATTGAGGATTATCGTAGTAAAAAAAGTACTACTATCAAATGCAGGGCCGGTCCTTAGCATTGGCGTTATAAATGTTCGCCTAGGGCGCCAGATCTGGGGAGGCGCTGCGCTGGCAGCTCTGGGAGGGGGAAACATTTTTTTGACCGTTGGTGCTCACCCTAATTATCGGCCTTGATGTAACAACATTCATAATTAAGTCAAGGTAACACCCTTTTCACCCCGGTTACAATTTTAATTTGCCCTGTACGATGGGCGCTGTAAGTGATGAACGTGGGGGATGTTGGCTTATCTGGCACCCGCAGCTCACAGCCAAAGTGCGAGTGAGCGTGGGAGCGAGGTACCGGCGCTGTTTTTATTAGCACCTGGTGCTAGCTGCGCTAACGGATATAAGAAGAAGATGTTTCTACAACAAAGCTTTAACTTTAGTCTAAGTTATCATAGTGGGTCTCAAAGTTTTGATCACAAAACTGGGGGGGGGGGGGGGGGGGGGGGCGTCAGCTAAAATCTCGCCTAGGGCATCAAATTGGCTAGAACCGGCCCTGATCAAATGCATAATCTATCAAGTGATTTTAATTTACATATTCAGTTCCTATTTCTTTAAAAAAAAATAGTGAGGATGTAAATAAACATACATTATAAATATACAGTATATATATATATAATACATTTATATTTAGATCAATATACTTCAATAAAAACGTTTTAAACACATTTAAATAAATAGAAAAAAATCATTGTTGTTTTGAAAAATTTGAAATTAAATTCCACGGGAAATATTTATTCAGCTGTTCTTTGTGATCCACTTTTTAATAAACTTTTACATACAAATTGTACACAAGATACCATAATTGAGGATTATCGTAGTACAAAAAGTACAACATGTCCACGTTGAAACTAATCATCCTCTGTTTGTCTCTATAGGTGCTGCGATCGCGAAGAAGAAGATGATGAAGAAGTTCGGTTGGTACAAGCACAGTGAGGACGGAGGAGGTACGTCAGATCGCTTTGTTTCTTCCAACATGTTAGTTTAGTCCATTTCATTTGACAGCATGTCTCAAACAGCCGGTTGTTTCCTCTGTGTTCCTCAGAGTCAGACTCAGATGATGACATCGCGTACCTCGACGACGACAACGGCTTCTGTGCGTCTCTCATGTAAGGAAACTGAGAAAAACACATTTCTATTCATTCATGATTAATAAAGTCAATAATACTTTAACATGTTCTTGTTTCCTCAGGGCGAAGATGATGGCCAATAGCTTCTGGTAAGATCAATTTCTTTATTTCTCACATGCAATCATAAGAGGTACTCTGACATCCTGAAGTTCCTTACATGTATGTCTCAATTAATGTGAGACTTTGTAGGCAAAAACATGTGCTGGTCCATTTTGATAGGTCTTCTTTCAGACTAGGGGAAAGAAAACGTCCAAAATCCACATTCAGAAGTTAACCTGTTCAGCCCCAAGCCTGTTTTTCAGGTCTCAGACTCGAAAATGACATGCCCAGAACAAATGACTATAACTTCACTTCTAAAAGGGGTAAATGAATCATCTTTTTTCTCAAAGCAATGACAAACCTGTGAGTTGGATGTAGAAAAGTCAGAATCAATATAGAACTTTTTATTTTAAGGTAAATTCAGATTGAACATAGTACAAAAATCCGTCCAAAAAAAAAACATTACTTATAGCGAAAACCCTTGAATGATGGGATGGTAGACTAAAAGCTTTAGGAATCCAAACTATGACATATAATAAGTACCCTGTATCAAGATTGATGCAAACCAGGTGACATTTGACCTTTTTAGAGAGATTTAGAAGAAACAAAAACACTTCTGGGGTCATTTGGGTGCATTTTCCATATCTCTGGAACCCATCGGTTGATTTTGATGATTGACATCTCTTTCTAACCGTCAGAGCCAATGGAATCGAGGGGAGGTTCTTAAAATCGAAAGCTATGTTACGCTTTGAAAACTGAAAACTAGGTTATTGCCATAAAGTGATGATGGATTATCAGCCATCATTTCAAAGTGACACAGAGACATTGGATTAACCTTCAGCAGCGTTTTTATCGTTTTAATGCCATTGAACACAACTTTGAACAGCAAAGGTAAGACGTATTTTGCCGTTTTGGCTCCGTAAAGCTACGTGGTGTGTTGTCTGGGTTTGCCTTCGCTGCCCTGAGTTCTGGTCGCTCAGTGATGATACTTATACCGCTAGAATATGTGGAATCTCAGCTTTACACTGATATCTTGTCTGTGCGGATCCAATAAGTAATAAAGTATTTATACCGTGAGTTCTGTGCTAAGTGCGTTAGCATTTTTTCGCTCAGGGCTAATTCAGAGGCTCTGCGTTAGAGTTGTGTTTTGTTTCAGTGAGAATTGTTCATATCATCAGTTAGCTGAGTTTCTTCCCGTTAAGTGGGTGTGACACCCTCAGACGCTGTTTCTTGCAGATGTTGCGTTTTTGCTTACATCGACAAACCGCATTTGTCAAACTTTCTCTGAAGTGTTCCCTTAAATTCAACAAAAGTAGACGTTACATTATGCCTCATGTGAATATTTAAACTTCTAAAACAAACATTAACTTTATTGTAAAAAATCTACCTCGTGGTACTTTTTGTTAATCCTTCCGTCTCGCCCCCTAAATCAAGAGTTCAAATAAAATAGGCATAGTCAATTGCATTACATGTCTCTTCTACATCAACATGTGTCCCCACTTCTTCATGTCTCTTCTACATCAACATGTGTCCCCACTTCTTCATGTCTCTTCTACATCAACATGTGTCCCCTCTTCTTCATGTCTCTTCTACATCAACATGTGTCCCCTCTTCTTCATGTCTCTTCTACATCAACATGTGTCCCCTCTTCTTCATGTCTCTTATACATCAACATGTGTCCCCTCTTCTTCATGTCTCTTCATCAACATGTGTCCCCTCTTCTTCATGTCTCCTCTACATCAACATGTGTCCCCTCTTCTTCATGTCTCCTCTACATCAACATGTGTCCCCTCTTCTTCATGTCTCTTCTACATCAACATGTGTCCCCTCTTCTTCATGTCTCTTCTTCATCAACATGTGTCCCCTCTTCTTCATGTCTCTTCTACATCAACATGTGTCCCCTCTTCTTCCTGTCTCTTCTACATCAACATGTGTCCCCTCTTCTTAATGTCTCTTCTACATCAACATGTGTCCCCTCTTCTTCCTGTCTCTTCTACATCAACATGTGTCCCCTCTTCTTCATGTCTCTTCTACATCAACATGTGTCCCCTCTTCTTCCTGTCTCTTCTACATCAACATGTGTCCCCTCTTCTCCATGTCTCTTCTACATCAACATGTGTCCCCTCTGTGGAAAGAGACTCTGAAAGTTTCAGGAACAAAGATTCTCTCTCTTTTTGATCCATTTCTATAAAAACCTGTCTGAAAATGAGCTGATCAGATTTTGGCCACTTCATGATGTCATAACGATGTGTTGTCTTGTGTAACCATTAGCCAATCAGCAACCAAGGTAACCCCCCCCCCCCCCCTTATCACCTGAATCTCCTCTAGAGCACCGTTGAGTTCTTTGTAACCAAATGTCTCTCAGAGGGGCGTGGGGAGGGGCTCCTTATCTTCATCTAAAGTAACAGACAGAGAATCAGCACTTTGGAAACAGGGCTGAAACAGAGGGGATTATGGGTAATGCTGCAATGATCAGTTTGGTGTTTCAGCCAATCAGAGACAGGCTCTGTATATATCTGAGACCTGTGATACATTGATGAAACACAGTAGAATAGGGGACCTTCAAACTCAAATATGTCTCCTCTCTTGTTCCAGTGACCAGTTGTGCCAGCTGAACCACACGATGAGGAAGAACTGCCGAGTCGCGGTGAAGACGAGCAACTTCTACTGGCTGGTGCTGCTGCTCGTCTTCCTCAACACGGTGGCCAGCGCCTCCGAGCACTACGGGCAGCCCAAGTGGCTCACAGAGATGCAGGGTGAGACTCTGTTCTTCATTTTACATTACACTTAAATAAATAATAGGTGATTCAATAATTTGATTCAAGACAACAATTATTTCGTCTTTTTAAGATAAAAAGAAAAGCTGTCAGAAGCAATGAGAACTCTCAGATTCCATTTTCTTGCCTTTTTAAATAAATAAATTTTCATATTTCTTAGTTCAACATTTTTTATATAAAAATTAGTTTTTATTAAAATGTATTTTACATTTTATTTTTTGAATTTTTGAATTTTAATTAAATGTTATTATTTTACTTTTTTCCAAATATTATTATTTCTTATTTCAACCTTTTCATTTAAATAAAAAATTGTATATATAAAAAAAAAAATGAAGTTTATTTAATTTAAAATTGTTTTCTTTTTTTCATTTTTTCTTTTTTCATCCTATCCGTTTTAATACAATTGTTTTTATTTATTCTACTTTAATTGTTTGCATTTCTTTATTTATCATCACACTCCATACATACTGCAACTACTCTGCACTCTAGTGTAATGTACATAGTGTCCTCTGTGTCCTATACTTTGTATTTCTTTAGCAGCAGTGTGGTATTCCAACTTAATCTGTGTATTAACTGACTCCCCCCCCTCTTCCTCAGAGCGGGCGAACAAGGTCCTGCTGCTCCTCTTCACTCTGGAGATGCTGTTGAAGATGTACGCCTTCGGCCTGCAGATCTACTTCATCGCGCTCTTCAACCGCTTCGACTGCATTGTGGTGTTTGGGGGGATCCTGGAGACGCTGCTGGTGGAGATGGAGTTCATCCCCCCCATCGGCATCTCCGTGCTGCGCTGCATCCGCCTGCTGCGCGTCTTCAAGATGACCCGGTAACTAGGGCTGGGTTTAAAGGGGACCTATCATGCAAAATGCACGTTTTGATGTCTCTATACATCAACATGTGTCCCCGGTGTGTCGGGGAACTCAAGCAGCATCAGAAAATAAAACCCTCTCTTTTCCTCCGTACCCAAATCTCTAAAAACGGGGAACAACGGAGCTGATCCAGATTTGCGTCCGATATGACGTAATATCTGAAATGTGGACCCACGGCCCAATCAGAAACGCTGCTATCAGAAACAATGCCCGACTGTTTTGGACGTAATATGGTCGGTGTTTACATTAGCATGGCTAACACTCAGAGCTAACCTGTACTGGAGAGCATGTGTGTGAAGAAGCAGGAAGTAAAAAGGAACTCACCTTGTGGTGTAACCGGCAAGAGAGAAAGCCTTTGAGCTCCAGACTGTTTCAGAGAGAATCCTTGATAATCCATGATATGGCGTTTCATCACGGCAGTATTTAGTTTAGACGGTAGCTGCCGGGTCCCGCATGAGCTCAGACCCCTCCTTTTTTGAAAGCTTCATACCCCAAATCAGCACTTTTGAAACAGGAAGTGAAATAGAGGGATATGAGGCATGGCTAGAATGGGTGATCTGCTTGGTATTTTGAGCAAAACACTTCATAGACATGTTTTTATATATCTGAGACCTGTGCTATTGCCTACAAATAGCATGATAGGTGACCTTTTAAGAGAAAAACAAGATTTAAAACTATACATGATCTTCAAGATGACCCGGTAACTGGGGCTGAGATTAGGGGCGAAACATCTGGGGGACGGATTCAAAAAACATACTTAGAGAAAGAGTTGCTTGTAGTGACGAAAGACTAGATCCTGGTAGAGATCAAAGTTATTAACAATACAACTTTATTTATAACTTTATTTATAAAGCACTTTAAACCTCCAGACCTCCTAAGGTTAAAAACAAAAGCTAATGGCGGAAGGACAAACAGGCACAATAAATCTAAACTTTATTGAAATGGGGCAGTAGTGGCGAAGTCGATAGGGACTTGGCTTGGTAACTGGAAGGTCACCAGTTCAAGTCCCGGAAAGACCAAGTGCTACCGAGGTGTCCCTGAGCAAGGCACCGTTCCCCACACTGCTCCCCGGGCGCCGTTCAAAATGGCAGCACACTGCTCCTAACACTAGGATGGGTCAAATGCAGAGAAACCATTTCCCCACGGGGATTAATAAAAGTCCATTTTATATTATACAATATCAAAGTTGCAATATGCATAATATTTGGTAAATGCAAAATGTGTATATGTATGTGTAAAATATAATTCAAAATTAAATAATTAAAATAAATAATGAGTTTGTATCCACTTGTTACATTTAACAAGAACAATTTAAACACAGGGTTCTTCTTACGGTCATTAACAACCTGGAGAAGTCATGGAAATGTAACTAAAGTTGCATCAAATATAATTTATATTTTATCTACTTGTCGAAATAGTAACACTATAATGATAATAAATACTGTGTCGTAATGAAACGTAAAATGGCTTTTAGCTGACGAGGTGTTTTGCTGGTGAGAGATTTTAGTGGCTTTAGCGTGTGGAAGCTAGTGAGCCTGTTTGATTTGTTTTAGAGGCACCACATGTTTCATAAGCAGACCTGATTTTCCTGTTCCATGTTAAAATAAACCATTTTCAGTGGAACGCTGAGAGAGTAATGTTTCTGGTCAAGGTTAGGTAAAGGTCATGGAGAAGTCATTGAAAATCATTGGTGACAAAGTGTGTGAACCCTGTAAATGTAAAATTCAAATAAGAAAAAATAAAATTAAAATAACAATACAATTTTTATAAATGTACATTAAAAGTAAAAAGCAAAAAAGGATTAAAATAAGTAACATTTAAAAAGTAAAAAATAGAGGTAAATCAAAAAAGGTAACACCATGTGAACACTGAGCAAGTAGGTCTTGTTTCAGTTTATCCTATAAATATATTCAAGACAGTAAATGATGTTATTATTTCTCTTTAGTCACACCTGTCTTAATAATGTCTTAATGATAGATCTCCACTCAGCGGCAGGACAAGGAACTGATATAGACCTGTGTGTTGTTTCCAGGCACTGGGCTGCTCTGTCCGACCTGGTGAACTCTCTGCTGAACTCCATGAAAGCCATCTTGTCTCTGCTGCTGCTGCTCTTCCTCTTCCTCATCATCTTCGCTCTGCTCGGCATGCAGCTGTTCGGAGGAAAGTTCAACTTCGACGAGACGCAGATGAAGAGGAGCACCTTCGACTCGTTCCCTCAGGCTCTGCTCACCTGCTTCCAGGTCATTAACACCTCCTTAACACTAGAACCGCCAACGGGTACATTTTACCCGCAGCTGTTTCCTGATTGCATGTAACTTTTTTTCAGCAAAATATTAAAGTCTCCCAGTCCGTGACTTTTCCTGAAAGTCTGTTATGTAGCACCCGCTGTTGTAAAGAATTGTCAATATGAAGTCAGATTGAAAAAATGGCCCAAAAAATGGCCATGTACACCAGCGTCCGGGGGGTAATATTTAGCTTATAGACAATGCACTGATTTTCGCGCTATTGATCTCGTGCGTAAACATGACTTGTTGCTATAGCAACGCCTGTTGTTTACTGCGGTTCCGTATAGATTGAGATAGATAATAATAACAATAATAAATGGAATTTATAAAGCGCCTTTCACGTGACCCAAGGTCGCTGTACATGGTGGACAGACAAAACAAAACAGACATTGAGGAGGGAACAAAACAAGAAAATAAATAAATAAAGGAAGCCAGGGGACCAGGGGCCTATACTACGAACCTGGTTCAACCTAACCTTGATATGTTTGAGTTAGCCGGTTGGCCTAATCCAAAACATACGCGCTGTCGCTAAACTGTACTACGACGCTGGTTATCAAGTGGATCGCTCAGCCAGCCGTGTCCTATCTAGTTAGGTGGCGTTCACATGAAAGGGGTGGTATCTGGAGCATTCGACCAATCACAAACATGGAGAAGCGCACTGACAGCGCAGCGTCATACTTCCTGAATGAAAAGTGAACTCTAATATTAGACATATGAAGACGTTAAACTTTAAACATCCATGACTTAAACACTTGATCCAGGATCAAAGCCTCAGAGCTGCACCTGCAAGGTGAATACAGCTGGAAAAAGAAAAAGTGTTTGAATGCATACATTAACAGGTTTATGATATCACTGCCCCGTCTAAAACACGATCTGACTTCAATTACATTTGTCTCGAGTGTTTCGTCAACTTAATGTGTTGCTTAAAATAATACTTCTGCATACAGTATGTGACACTGTGAGTGTTGCACGGCCAGATACGGCTCAACTGACTCAGATAAGGAGAGATATGATACATTATGAAGTGATATGCCGCGGACTGTACTTAATGTTACTCTGATCCGGTTACTTATGTTGTGGCCGATATTTAAGTAAGCTTTCTTAACGCTAATGTTATAACAGTCAGATTGCTCTGAAGATGGGAGGTGATATTCTATTCATGTTCACGTTCACACAGTCGGTGATTTCTGCCGGCCGTCTTTCCTGCGACGGCAGTTTTTCTGTATTTCCTTTCTCCTGTAATATGACTTGATCGCTTTAAACTCCGCACACTGAGCTCTGATTGGTCAGCAGGCGGTGCTTTCACTGAGTTGAGCTCTTAGCCTGCAACCTAACCTGGGCCCGACCAGGTTAGCTGCTTAGCATATATTACCATGGAGATCTAGCCTGCTAAAAAGAGAACCAGCTTCGGATGACCGGAAAGCCGAGTTTTCCCTGAATTTAAGCCGGCTAAGCGAAAATCCTGCTTCGCAGTATACCCCCCAGGAAAGGACTAGGGTCCGAAGGCCACGGTGAACAGGTGCGTTTTTAGTGAGGATTTGAAGATGTCCAGAGAGAGAGAGAGAGAGAGAGAGAGAGAGAGAGAGGAGAGAGAGAGAGTAGAGAGAGAGAGAGAGAGAGAGAGAGAGAGAGAAGAGAGAGAGAGAGAGAGAGAGAGAGAGAGAGAGAGAGAGGAGAGAGAGAGAGAGAGACTTTGCACATAACTCACGTTAGCGATATTGGCATACGTCATGCTATCTGCTCAAGTGAGAGTCCACAGATTCTATTGGTATAAGTGTCATCCCTGTGCGATCACAACTCACTGTTAACCCTGTGTTCTAGTATGATACATAGATAACATTGTACCTTGAAAATCAATGCAATTCTAATAGCGGGTACATTTGACCCGTTGGGCGGTTTCAGGTATACAGCGAGCCCTGGCGGTTCTGGTGTTAATACCTGCGTTTCTGGGCCTTATTTACCACCACTCTCAAGGAAAGAATGATTATTAAAACCGACATCACGTTCTATGACTGCTGACATTTTCGTGCAAAATGATTGGCTACTGTGTTTCTTATCTTCTACAGTTCGTATCATATTTAGGATTTATTTGTAATTAATTTACATAATTGTCTTTATTCTGTCCCAGTCCTTTTTCTTGGACTGAATAATGTATATATATATATATATAGATACAAATTAAAAAACGATATGCGCATATATTTTCTCCTAATTATTCGATTTTTATTACATGATGTATTTTTTTATTGAAATTATATTTCTTTATATAAAAATGTTAGAGGTATTGTGTATGTGATATTGTGATATTTTTTATTGTTATTATTAACATTATTCCCTACTTAATATGGACTTTGTTTGGCGTTCCTTATTTTCCTCAATTTCATTTGGTATTTCTATCTTTTTGTGCGCACATGTCACCTTTCTGTCTTCCGAACAAATGTAACGAAAAAAGTTTTGAACATATTAGTAAACGAGGCCCTATTGTCTTGCCCTCTCACAGTCATTTGTTGTGGTATATATTAAATGGCTGTCCCTCTGTCTTTAGATCCTGACCGGAGAGGACTGGAACGCTGTGATGTACGACGGCATCATGGCGTACGGAGGACCCATCTTCCCCAACATGGTGGTCTGCATTTACTTCGTCATCCTCTTCGTCTGCGGTAACTGTATCCTTTAAAGAGCCGTCTGATGTTTCCCAAAGATTAGCACTCATGGAGGAAAGAAACCAGAATATATTCACATTTAAACATTTAATATGTCAAATGTTCACATTGCAATATCTAAAAATGACTAGCCCTTTGTTAAATATTAATAATTTCAATTTATATAGCGCCTTTCACGAAACCCAAGAACGCTTTACAATGGGAAGTAACAAAACAAAAGGTAATACTATTCATACAGAGCAATAGCAGGAAATAAGTGAATAGATTGTGTAGTTCTAGAACAATGTGTAGTTTTAATTAGGGTAATGTGTCCTCTGGTGTCCTGCGATGGCGTTGTATCTCCTTCGAGCTCGCTTCGGCAGCCAAAAAACTGACTTTTTATCCAGTTTCCAGATTTCAGTTTCAGAGTATCCAGATCCACAATGTTACCAAACTATTTTTACTTGATGGTGCTTTTTTAACCGGTTGAAGGATTTTAGTGATTGGGACATCTGGATCTAAAGGTATCAGAGAAACGAGCTGTAGCGAGAACACAGATGTATAAAGTCAAACTGAAACTGCATTCACTATTTTTACTGCGTTATATCAGAGAGGACGAGACACTAAAAACCCTCCTGAATCATGACCACGGAGAGAAAACTACAACTCCCATGATCCCACGCTGCTGCACTTTGACAACAAACTCGAGATTGTACCTTTGTTTTCATTCATCCTTGTAGAAGACAATTACAGATGTGCTTTTAAAGGATTTTCTCAAATGGAACTCCTTCACTCTGAGATCAGACATCCTGCTGAACGTCTTCTTGGCTATCGCTGTGGACAACTTGGCAACAGGAGGCGGCAGGAAAGCAGTCGTGGAGTACGTTTTAACACAGAGATGATAATAACTATGGTCTCACACACATTTTCTACTGACTCCTACTTGATGCGATGTCAGTATAACACACACACACACACACACACACACACACACACACACACTACACACACCACACACACACACACACAACACACACACACACACACACACACACACACACACACACACACCACACACACACACACACACACACACACACACACACACACACACACACACACACACACCACACACACACACACACACACACACACTGGGATCAGATGGAAATAATACTATCTTTTTCAGTTTGGATCTTTTTTAATTTGTATTCTTTCTTTAGGGAGAAAAAGGACGACGAGGAAGATTGGGATGATGATGAAGAGAAAGAGGAAGAAGACACAGGGGTAGATTCTCTTTTTTGATTATTTTACTGCACCAAATTAGACATCTTTGTAAATAAAGGGCGGGGTATGGAAGTACTGTCTATTCCTTTCTTTGAGGAATCTGTTTTATTTTGCAATATATATGAACATGAGGATTGTGGATCTGTTCACACAGATAATACTGAGACAGATCTACCTCCATAGTTTTGCTAAACAGCTGATGTTTTGTCTCAGGCTGAAGAGGACGACTGGCAGGAGAACGAGGAGCTGAGGGCGATCGAGGGTCTGGAGGGTGAGTGTGAATCCTGCAGGACAAGCTTACAATATGATGATTAAATATGTAAAAATGTCTCTTATGTTTTTCTTTATTTATTTGCAGGAGTTGCTCCGATAAAGCCTGAGTTCTCGGGGCCAAAAGAGAAGATCGTCCCGATCCCGGACGGAAGCTCCTTCTTCATTATGGGAAAGAAAAACTGGTAATCTAACTTCATACATACGTCAAATTAAATATTATACAATGCAAGTTTTAGAAAAGTATTATATGTTACTCTTTAATTCCACTGTTCTTAAAACAGTTCCAAATAAGAAGCTGCTCCAAAGTCCTCAGAGTTAAAAGATGTCTGTCAATACACTGTATACCTTATTAATATCATTTTTGAAGTTCAAACTATAATCTACCGAAATCATCAATTATTCATTCATTTACATTTCAGGTTTGTTTAAATAACACCACAGTTGTTTCATAAATAATTTTTTTTGTTATACTTCCGTAAAGTATTTTTATATATTACCGGTATATATTTTTTCCACTTTCAATATTTTAAAAACATTTCTGATAATGAATACCAAATATTTGTTGATTACATAATGCCACTGGTGTTATTTCTTAACTGGTTTTATTATACTAAACACTAGGTTAGAATAGATATTTTCAACAACCCTGAAACTGACCCTCTTCAAAATGTATGCCATGCTTCCTACTTCCTTACAGTGCAGACGCTTTTCTGCTTGCTCTTGCCTCTGCTTACTTTTTTATGCTGATTTTCCTATTTTTCTTTTCTGAAAACTTCGAGCAGCGGCTCCTGGACATTAACTTATCACTGGGACAGTTATTCTTCGTAAATAGACGGAGGGTTTCAGCCATATTTCAATATTTTTACGACGACCTCAGTCTTACAGTAGCGTGGCCTAGCAACAGCTAAAGCCTGGTACTGCATGCTATTTAGCTTAAGCTAGTTAGCAGCAAAATGCCTCCGCTCTCTACAGACAGTGGCGGACTGGCCATCGGGACGTTCGGGGACGATGTGGGCCGGTCGAATAAGTCACTAGCACCCCCCCCCCCACCGTCGTTGTTTTTAATTATTTACTAGCGGTATTTCCTTGCGGTACCGAGGTGGGCCAGTCGAGAGTCCCGGGCTGATTTTTAGTCCCAGTCCGCCCCTGTCTACGGATGACTTCCACAAACTTCTACAGAAGATGGCCCTGTCGGAAATGAAAATGCAACGGTTGGAAGTTAACGTGGAAGTGAATGAACTATGTTGGAATGACACCACTTTACCAGTGTTGCAAAATAATGGAAAAGGGTATGCTAACTCACAGCTAGTTAGCAGCTACAAGGATTCCAAGGAACAGGAGGGCTGTGTACCGGGTAATAAATCTACAAGTGGTAGTCCTCCCTGGAACTCTCTGGGTCCAAAGCCTAAGAGTAAATCATTTCCATGGGATTTTGGAGGACGGATAACAGGCAGAGCCCAGCGCTCTGAAATCTGTGATGCAACCGGCTGGCCTGCATTGTTATCACCCAGGAAGAGCGCCTCTTCAACCCCTATTCATACTAGGAAACAGCAGTGGACAGCTGCTAAAGGGAGAACTACAAAAAATCCTCCTAAACCACCAAGTGTGCCAATCCAGAACAGATACGCTCCGCTGACCGAGAGCCGGAGATCTCTTTCTGATGACCTGGATAACCCGTCCTCTTCACACAGCAGGGTAAGGAAGGACCAACAGCTACTCCAAAAGTAAAAGGCTAGAGGGAAAGCTAACGACTGGGCCTGAAACTCTGATTGTGGGTGACTCTGCTCTAAGAGATGTAAAAGGTCTGTGTAGTAAGAACAACACCAAAGTACTCTGTTTTCCCAAGGATACGGTCTCTGACTTGGCTGAGAAGATCCTGCATATTGGGGCTGAACATCCGACTGAAGAATGTGGTACTACACATTGGAACAAATGATGTTATAAAACAACAGTCAGAAGTGCTGAGAGAAGACTTTAAATGTCTGTTGGAAACTGTCAGCTCTCTAAATGCAGAGGTGTTCATCAGTGGCCCTCGACCGCCAGTCAGAAGAGGAGTGGAGAGATTCAGCAGACTGTTTGCACTGAACACCTGTCTTTCAACTGCCTGTACTGACCATTCTGTCCATTTTATTGACAATTTTAACTTTTTCTGAGACCGCAGAAATCTTTTTAAAGGTGGGGTAGGTAAGTTTGAGAAACCGGTTCGAGATCGCTAGAATTTGAAAATACACAACCGGAGAAAATCTGCCACTTCCTCACAGAGCCCCTCCTCCAACACACACGAACGCGCACATGACCAATGAGGGCACGAGATAAGTGTGTGCCCGATGGAAGGCTGACAGGCAGGTAGGCCATCCAATTGGTTGGTTGTACTTTTTACAGTATTACGGCTTCTACAGATGAAATTTTTGTATGGATTTTTTGTCAAAGCACTTAAAATATTCATTGCTATCGGGATGTTAAGAGCATTCCATGGAATATAACAAAAAGTGTATCTCGAGTCGGTTTCTGAAACTTACCTACCCCACCTTTAAGGCAAATGGAGTTTGCCTGAACAAGTCAGGAGTGAAATTGTTTCTCTAAAATATTCAACTGCCTGCGTCATCAATCTGTTCCCTCTGCCAAGGACAAGCAACAAGAGGAATCAAAACAATAGAAAGACACAACACATCGTGCAGAAAACCTTGAAGAAGTATCACTGCACCCGCCTGAGGAATGTTCTGATTATGGGAGACCTATGACACAAATGGAGGAGTCTCCACCGCCCTATCACCTTTGAGGATACTCTTCCTTCACCCCCAGCTCTCTCTACTCTCCGTTCACCCTTTCACCCTCCTGGAGTTCGATGGCCACATGAAGGAGATACGCAGGGTTGGCAGCATGTCCTTTACCCCCGCCCCATCAACGACGCCCACCACAATCACTGAAGCAGAGACGCTTCATCCCCGTGCCTACGTCAACCACCTCCCCCCCCTTCAAGACAGCATCTGCGGTCTCCGAAGCCTGATAAGAATGTGTGTGTACAAAACGCAGCAAACTCTAACTGATATGTCCAGGATCAAGGGCGTATGGTAATCTCAACTCTTTCCAGGACATGCCGGGGCCCTGCCTGCCAGTAGCTTTGCCGATATCTGTGTTGATAGGTAATAGATTGAGAGCGGTGAATCAGCTTCGAAACAGGAAGTGCTCAAACGTTTGTGTGAGTTTATCTAATTTAGCAGTGACTCCATGTCAGCCACAGCTTGTCACAAAAAATTGCCACAACTTAAACTAGCTTTAATAAATGTCAGGTCTTTGGCAAAACTTTTTTAATCAATGATTTTATCACTGAGCACAATCTCGATTTTATGTTTTTAACAGAAACTTGGATTGAACAAAATAACAGTGCAGCTGTTTTTATCGAATCAACCCCTCCCAACTTTAGTTTTATGAGTCAGGAAAGAAAGCATAAGAAAGGGGGTGGAGTTGCTATTCTGTTCAATGATTCCCTTCAATGCAGGAAGACATCTTATGGGAACTTTGCTTCTTTTGAATATGTGGCCCTTCAGCTGAAATGCTCCTCTCGAGCTCTGTTCCTAAATATCTATAGGCCACCCAAATACTGTGCAAGCCTTTTTGATGACCTTACTGAACTGCTGTCTATAGTGTGTATTGACTTTGACCGTCTAGTCATTGTTGGTGATTTTAACATCCATGTTGACAACCCCCAGGACAGAGGGGCTAAAGAACTGTTTTGTGTTCTTGATAGCTATGGACTGACTCAGCATGTGACGGAGCCCACGCACAATAAGGGGCACACTCTGGACTTAATTATCTCAAAGGGTCTGAATATCTCTAAGGTTGTGGTGACTGATGTTGCGCTCTCTGACCATTCCTGTGTTTTCTCTGAGAGCTCTATTTCTGTTCACACAAGTGTTCAAAAAGAGGTAACCACAAAGCGATGTTTAACTGAAAATACTAGGGAAATGTTTACTCAATTTTTCTTCCACACTTGCCCCTGCTAAATCTCCAGGTTCATTTTGAAATCTATAAAGAGAGACTTGGCTTTTATAATTTAGAATTGAAAATTGCAAGGTATTTGCCTCCTTCTTCACTGACACAATTCAGAAAATCAGACAAGCAGTCAGTGCCTCTGCATCAGGAACAGCAAATGTGTTGTCTCTGTGTCCACTTAAAATCAATTCAAACACCATGACACAATTCCATCAGATTAATGATAAAAACCTAGAGGACATTATTCAACTTCTGAAGTCCTCCTCCTGCTGCCTTGATATTATTCCAACAGGATTTTTCAAAGATGTTTTTCCTTGCATGGCCTCAGATCTACTTCATATAGTAAACAAATCTCTTCACTCAGGTGTTTTTCCACAGGCCCTGAAAACTGCTGTCATTAAACAGCTCTTAGAGAATATCTAGATGCTTCCGTAATAAACAATTACAGGCCCATATCAAACCTGCCATTTCTAGGTAAAATCATTGAAAAAGTTGTTTTTCAACAGTTGAGTAATTTCTTGCATTTAAATAACTGTTTCGATGTGTTCCAGTCAGGCTTTCGTCCAAACCACAGCACTGAGACTGCTCTTGTAAAGGTCTTCAATGACATCCACTTAAACACAGACAATGGCAGAACTTCAGTGTTAGTATTATTAGATCTCAGTGCTGCGTTTGACACTGTTGACCACAGCATATTACTAGACCGACTGGAAAACTGGGTGGGACTTTCGGAAACAGTTCTAAATTGGTTTGAATCCTACTTAAAGGACAGAAACAACTTTGTTTCTATCGGTAAATACACATCTGAGTTGACAAATATGACATGTGGGGTACCTCAAGGCTCCATCTTGGGGCCTCTTCTCTTTAACGTCTACATGCTACCACTGGCTCAGATAATGAAAAACAACAAAATAAGTTACCATAGCTATGCGGATGACACACACATTTACATAACCATTTCACCAGGAGACTATGCTCCAATTCAAACACTGAGTAAGTGCATTGAACAAATCAATGACTGGATGTGTCAGAACGTTCTCCAATTAAACAAAGATAAAACTGAGGTAATGGTCTTTGGAGCCAAGGCAGAATGTATAAAAGTTAGCGCTGAGCTTCAGTCTGCAATGTTCAAAACAACAGATAAAGCCAGAAATCTAGGTGTAGTCATGGACTCTGACGTGAGTTTCAACAGTCACATTAAAACAGTTACTAAATCAGCCTACTATCACCTAAAGAACATATCTAGGATTAAAAGACTAATGTCACAGCAGGATTTGGAAACACTTGTCCATGCTTTTATCTTCAGTAGACTCGACTACTGCAATGGTGTCTTCACAGGTCTCACTAAAAAATCTATTAGAAAGCTGCAGCTGATTCAGAACGCCGCTGCTCGAGTCCTCACTAACACTAAGAAAGTGGATCACATCACTCCTGTTCTGAAGTCTTTACACTGGCTTCCTGTGTGTCAAAGAATAGATTTCAAAATACTGCTGCTGGTTTATAAAGCAATGAATGGTTTAGGCCCAAAATATATTTCTGACCTCCTGCTAAATTATGAACCATCCAGATCTCTCAGGTCTTCTGGGACTGGTCAGCTCTCTGTCCCCAGAGTCAGAACTAAACATGGAGAAGTAACTAAAGGACAAGTTAAACAAGAAAGTAGAAGGAAAGGGAGGTCATAGAAAACTATTTCTGCTAAGAAGTTAGCATTGATTGAGAGTCAGATCTAAACATTTCAGATGTGTGTATCTCACACTGCACTGTAACTTGTATTCATGTATCTTTGCTTTTAAATGAGTGTTTTTAGATATCATTTTATAATATGTTTCTTAATGCTCTTAATGTCTTTCATTTTTGTAACGCACTTTGAATTGCCTTGTGTTGAAATGTGCTATATAAATAAACTTGCCTTGCCTTATAAAATCAACAAACCAAAATAATGGAAATGTAAAAAATTCAAAAATGTTCCTAGTGAGGCTCAAGGAGGTGAATGGTAATGCATTTTAACACCAATAGATAACAACTAAAATAATCCAGTTAATTTTTGTAATTTCCCTCCCATTTTTAGTTTACGTGTCGCCTGCCACAACCTCATCCATCATCCGTACTTCACCAACTTAATCCTCGTCTTCATCATCCTCAGCAGCATCTCTCTGGCTGCTGAGGATCCCATCAAGTCTCACTCATTCAGGAACATCGTAAGAGAGACCACGTTCAGATTCATGCAGTTAAAACACTTCCATCTGATCATTACTCACCTTCAAAACAAATGATATCCAGAGCTGATGTCCGTCTCTCTTCCTCAGGTGCTCGGCTACGCTGATTATGTTTTCACTTCAGTCTTCACCGTGGAGATCTTCCTCAAGGTAACACTGCAGTGGCTGAAACTAAGAAAATTGGGATGTGCTAAAATGTCAATTCAAAAACTAGTTGTGGAAAAACAATAAGGATATTTAACCTGAGCAAAAGTAATAATACCATGATTTAAAACTCTCTCTTACAAGTTAAGTCTTGCATTTCAAGTCTTACTTAGGTAAACATATGTATCAAGAAAGTTTAAGTACTGCCTGACCTTGTTCTATTTTAAACTATTGAATTTAAATAGGATGCTTACATTGCTGCATGTTTCATTTATGTATTATAACAAAATGAAGAACACTAACACGTATGGACGAAATGTAAAAAGAAATATACAAATATTTTGATGCAGAAACTTGTAGGATGCATTTAAAAGGTGTAGCTGGTTGCAATAGAGCTCAAATGTTTATCCTGATTTCAGTTTAATTTCACGATGCATTGTGTTTCATAAACTCAGAGTAACTACAACTTTTGGATCATTTCGTGAAGTAAAAAGTACAATACTTCCCTCTGAAATGTAGTGTAACACCAACAACATTCCACCACTTCAGTGTGGACAGTAAAGCCTAAATATCTGTATTTCCCCTCCTCTCTTTCTCCAGATGATGGTGTACGGCATGCTCCTGCACACCGGCGCTTTCTGCAGGAACGCCTTCAACCTCCTGGACCTGCTGGTGGTCGGAGTGTCGCTCGCCTCCTTCTTCCTACAGTGAGTACACACACACACACACACACACACACACACACACACACACACACCACACACACACACACACCACACACAACACACACACACACACACACACACACACACACACACACCACACACACACACACACACACACACACCACACACACACACACCACACACACACACACACACACACACATCACTTCAGGGGACATTACATTGACTTACATGCATTTCCTGGAGACTTATCCTAACCCTAACCCTTAACCAAGTCTTCACCCTAAAAGTAATGATCCCCCTCATGGGGACCTCAAATGTGTCCCCATAATGGAGGCGAGTCCCCACACGTGACTGTTTAAACAGATTTAGGTCCCCACAAGTATAGTAATGCTAGGCACACACACACACACACACACACACACACACACCACACACACACACACACAACACACACACACACACACACACACACACACACACACACACACACACACACACACACACACACACACACACACACATCACACACACACACACACACACACACACACACACACACACACACACACACATATACATCACTTCAGGGGACATTACATTGACTTACATGCATTTCCTGGAGACTTATCCTAACCCTAACCCTTAACCAAGTCTTCACCCTAAAAGTAATGATCCCCCTCATGGGGACCTCAAATGTGTCCCCATAATGGAGGCGAGTCCCCACACGTGACTGTTTAAACAGATTTAGGTCCCCACAAGTATAGTAATGCTAGGCCACACACACACACACACACACACACACACACACACACACACGCACACACACACACACACAC
This sequence comes from Pseudochaenichthys georgianus, assembly GCF_902827115.2. Taxonomy (NCBI): domain Eukaryota; kingdom Metazoa; phylum Chordata; class Actinopteri; order Perciformes; family Channichthyidae; genus Pseudochaenichthys; species Pseudochaenichthys georgianus. Next base: position 2,367,400 of record NC_047509.1, read on the forward strand.
ACAGAGTCAGAGCGTTTGAAGCCAATATTATAATGGTGGTATTGTAGTCAGTGTCATAACGGGGGGGCAAGCGGCAAAAATGCCCCACTATAAATCTAAACAGTGTCCTAAAACCCATAAAAATAAAGATATATATACATTTGTCTACAACTTAAGGCAACATCCGTGTCCTACATTAAGCCTCATATATGTATATTATAAAACACATAATTGTGTACTATGTGCACATTGTATGTTTACATAGGTATTTTTATTTTATCTTTTTTTACATTTTCTTTAACTTAAGTTTGTGTTAATATTTTTATTTCATTTAATCTTTTATTGGATATTTTACTCTTACTTCCTTTTTTTATAAAAATATCATTATTTTATCTATTTTTTATATATATATATATTAACAAACTACAAATGGAGTTACCCTGATCTTCTACTTATTAGCCTCTAGGCTTCCTTTTATTTAAATCCAGAGTTGGACAAAGTACTCAGACACTTATAGATTAGGGAGGCTGTGGCTCAGTGGATAGTGTGCTGGACTTCAAATCAGGGGATAGCTAGTTCGAGTCCTACTGCAGTCAGCATGCCGTTGTGTTCCTGGGAAAGATACTTAACCCCAAATTGCTCCTGTGGGGATTGTCCACAGTAACGAATAGTAAGTAAGTCGCTTTGGATAAAAGCGTCTAACATGTAATGTATTTCTACGCTGCTACAAATGAAGGTCAGGCTTTCAAAACTTAAAAGTAAAAGCATTAGCATCAAAATATACTTAAGGTGGCAAACGTAAAAGGAGTAAAGTACCTCATGTACATTAGGGTGGTCCTTAAAATTGAAAGTGGGAAAGTCTAAGCTCCAACCCCCAGAATCCATTCTATTAGTCAAGAAAACTCTCCTGGTGAATGTTTTCCTCAATCTGACAACATGTACCCGTCCCTCATCCAGCTGGAAGTGCAGCCTCAGTTGCAGCACCGTGGCTGCTGGTGTGGCAGCCCAGGTCGACTTCCAATGTTAAGGACCACCCTACATGAGGCTGAACTTCAAGGTTGATGAGGGAGGGGTAAATGTGGTTGGAATTTGAATACAAATCACCAGGAGAGTTTTCTTGACTATCATAACGAATTCCGGTGGTTGGAGCTTAACATAAATGAATTCGAAAATGTACATGGCACGAAGGACCACCCTAATGTACATGTCCTTAAAGGTGGGGGAGGTCATTTTGGAGAAAGCAGCTCGAGTGCGTTAGAATTTGAAAATAGACAGGCGGAACAAATCTGCCCCTTCCTTACAGAGCCCCTCCCCCAACACACACGTACGCGCACATGACCAATGAGGGCACGAGATAAGTTTGTGCCCCGATGGAAGGCTGACAGGCAGGTAGGCCATCCAGTTACTTTACTCAGCTGATTGGTCGAGCTTTTTACAGCGCCACGGCTTCCACAGAGGACTTTTTTTATGGATTTTTTGTCAAAGCAAGATATTCATTGCTATCTGGATGTTAAGAGCATTTCATGAAATATAACAAAAAGTGTATCTCGAGCCGGTTTCTCAAACGTACCTACCCCACCTTTAAGTCAATGTACTTCCCAGCTAAATCTGCCTTATTTTGAATCCTTTATCAGGTTAACATGTTAATTTGTCTTCCTTCAGTTCGAGTGCGATCTCTGTGGTAAAGATCCTCCGAGTTCTCCGAGTGCTCCGACCTCTCCGAGCCATCAACAGAGCCAAAGGACTGAAGGTAAACTCCTGTTAAATCCAAATTAAACATGAAGTAAGTAGATTGAAGATTCAAATTAGCTACAGTGTAGAAACGGCAATGAAATTCTTCTGACCTGAGCTCCTCCAACAACGCAACATATATAATAAAATACAAGGTAGTGCAACAACTCTATATACATGTCAATAGATTATGATATGTCCAAGAACAGAATATGAAATTCAATAATGTAAATAGAGTAAGTGTTTAAGCTTTAAGGTTTGCTCGCTATGTATTAAGTGTATACAAAGTGCAGTTTGTTTCTCTTTGAAGTCTAACACGTGTATTTTCTTTGTGTACAGAACGTGGTGCAGTGTGTGTTCGTCGCGATCAAAACCATCGGAAACATTTTAGTCGTCACGACGCTGCTGCAGTTCATGTTCGCGTGTATCGGAGTCCAGCTCTTCAAGGTACCTGCTGCTCACCTGTCGGCACTTTAATTATAGACTATATCAGATACGCCTGTACAGTCTGATGCAATATAATACTGTTCTGACGTATCTTGAAACACAACTGAAAACGTATGCATGTAATTCATTATTTTTTACTGATTCTCTCTTTTAAGTGAGGGATAATGTGCAGCGAGGCGGTCATTATGGGGAGAAGGGTGTTCTTTTCCCCATAATGACCGCCTCGCTGCACATTATCCCGCGAGATCTGACTCCCAATATTAATTTAAATGCTTTTTATAGATTTAGAAAATGCTTTTATTGATTTAAAAAATAGTAGGCTATTATTTTTTTTTAATGACATGCATCCGCTAAGAAAAATAGTCCGTTGTCACCGTTTGAACTAACGTAGCAACGGCAGGAACTGCTTCGATAGCGTTTTTGCGGACATTTTTGATTACAGATTTGAAAACATCGCTCCTTGCTTTAAAAGTAGCACAATTCATTATGTCAAACCTTGGGAAGTATCTAGATATCCCTGCCCTAATGCCAAAGGAACTGCACACTGAATATGTTTCGCCGTTTGATGTCTATGGGAAGAGACCAAGGGGTAGACCTAGGACCAGGTGGAGGGATTATATCTCTTCGCTGGCCAGGGAGCGCCTTGGGACCCCCCAGTCAGAGCTGGTTGATGAGGGGAAAGGAACGTTTGAGGCTCACTGCTGGAACTGCTACCCCCGCGACCCGACCACGGATAAGCGGGAGAAGATGGATGGATGTCTATGTTTGGACCGTTGCGTAAAAAGGAGGGTTTCTGCCCCGTTACTTCTCCGCTGTTTTCTTGTCCCAGTTTGAAAAGCAAACTCATGCAGTTTGCTTTTCGGCCAAACTGCATACAGTTCAATCGACCGGACTTCTTTCTGCAGATGTGAGCGTCCTTAACAACGGTCAATAAGTCCTTGACAGCGGTCTGTCTGTTCTGGATTAACAACGTGTCACGTGTTCTGAATTGACCAATCAGAATCGAGTGTTCAACTAAGCCATGTAATAATGTTGTATTCTCTGTTGTTTTCTTACTTTTACTGCTTCATTATTTCAGTGTGTGAAATGTATTTGTCTCTCTAATATTCTGTCCATCTCATGTCTGTCGATGCAGAACACAACGAATAGAAACACCTTTAATTATGACATCAGCAAACATCATTACATATTTTCATTTGAACACTTCGAAAACAGTGAAACCTTTTGAGCTTCACAAACAAGTTGTATTGGACTGCATTATATTGTTGAGTGTTAGTGACTTTTTCTTTAATGTTTTGATCCTTCCTGTGTTGATCGTTACAGGGCAGATTCTACAGCTGCACAGATGAAGCCAAACACACTCCTGTTGAGTGCAGGTCAGTTTTATTTTTTACTAATTTCTCTACATAACATACTACGCAGAGTCGGGTATTGTAGGTACAACAATAAAAATAAAATACCGGGCCAGGGAAGGATATTCTGACTCTCTGAGACTAAAGTGTTGGGATCAGTTTCATCCTACCTTAAAAATGTAAGCAGTTGTGTTACTTTTAGTAATTTTAACTTTTATTTAAGAGAATTTCTGATCAATTGTTTTCTGGCAAATGTAAGACTTTATAATCTCTGAGAATATGACTTTTTTTTATTGTAAATTTGCGATTATTTTCATGTTAATAAACCACTTTAATCCATATTCTTTTCTCAATTATTTATTAATCAAATATCGTATTTTCTGTGCTTTTTCTTTCTGGAACTACTATCCCCCTTCTCTGGTTTCATCGCCTACAGTTTCCTTTATATACTGATTGTTGTACATGAATTCTTAACGTGTGTTCACAGATGTTAAATGGATGTGTGTGCATGTTTTCAGAGGGACGTTCGTGGTGTATAAAGACGGAGACATGAACCACCCGATGGTGAAGGAGAGGGTTTGGGAGAACAGTGACTTTAACTTTGACAACGTGCTGATGGGGATGCTGGCTCTGTTCACCGTGTCCACGTTTGAAGGCTGGCCACAGTGAGTAACTTAATAATGTTGTATAAAAGGATAAGGCTGCTTTTTGACAACAAATATAGAAAAACTGAATATTTCTAGCCTTATCTTTTGAGTTAAGATGGCTGACGTGTCTCTCGATCCTCTCCAAGTTATCATTGTATTGTTTCATGTTAGGGTTCCTGCATTAACTTGGTCCTTTAGAACTTTCTCTGCATTATTTAGCTTATTGTATTTATGTTTTTCTGACATGTTTATAGTTTACTTCATCTGCATTACTCTATTTTATTTCTTGTAGCATTGTAGCTACTGTATATATCAGTGACCATCAACTTATGGCCCGCGGGCCAAATCTGGCACGCAAGACATTCTCACCCGGCACGCGCTGTGGCGCTGGCGGAGTGGTTAGTGCGTTCCCCCCCACTCGTTTTTTTTTACAACGTCTCGTGAGTAATGTGCAGTACCGGAGTCCAACAGAGAGGCAGCAGCTGCGGGACAGCAGCCTGCGTACTGCGTAGCCTTCCCTGCCCTGAAGAAGAAGTGATCCTTCGTTAGCGTGAAGAGTCTGCTTTATGCACTCCGCTGTAGCCCCGCTGCGAGGCTCCTGCGAGTTGACAGTACCCCCCCCCCCGGTCAACAACTTCAGAATTCAGGGCTATATATAAAAATCGCTGGCTCCCGAAAGTGTAGGACTAATTTTGGCCCTAGGACAAATGTGGTTGGTGATCCCTGGTATGATGATGATAAGCCTTTGAATCTTGAATCTTTGTACTTTAATTGTGTGTTTTCCCATTAAATGTGTCCAAACTGTTTTTGTGTTTTTCAAATAAAGGCTCCTTTACCGAGCGGTGGATGCCAACGCCATCAACCGAGGTCCGATCTACAACTACCGCGTGGAGATCTCCATCTTCTTCATCATCTACATCATCATCATCGCCTTCTTCATGATGAACATCTTCGTGGGTTTCGTCATCATCACCTTCAGAGAGCAAGGAGAGGTCGAGTTCAAGAACTGCGAACTCAACAAAAACCAGGTCAATATTCTCCAAGACATTTGAAATGAATCCATGTGTGTTTCTAAAGCGACTAATGTGTGTGCCCTCTTCTTCTTCTTCGCAGCGTCAGTGCGTGTACTACGCTCTGAAAGCTCAACCCATAAAGATTTATATTCCTAAAAACCCGTCGCAGCTCAAATTCTGGAAGATTGTCAACTCCAGCCAGTTTGAGTACATCATGTTTGCTCTGATTCTGGGGAACACACTCACTCTGGCCGTGCAGGTATTCACTCTCCTATTAAATACAGACATTATTTACTTAAGTGTTGGCCGTTAAACTCCTGAGCTCACTTTAAAGGGGCCTGTCAAGCAAAATGCACTTTGTGATGTCTTTTATACATAAACATGTGTCCCCGGTGCATCAGGGAACACACACAGCGTCAGAAAATAAAACCCTCTCTCTTTTCCTCCGTACCCACATCTCTAAAAACGGGGAACAACGGAGCTGATCCAGAATTGCGTCCGATATGACGTAATATCTGAAATGTGGACCCACGGCCTTATCAGAAAGTTGCTATCAGAAACAATGCCCGACTGTTTTGGACGTAATATGGTCTGTGTTTACATTAGCATGGCTAACACTCAGAGCTAACCTGTACTGGAGAGCATGTGTGTGAAGAAGCAGGAAGTAAAAAGGAACTCACCTTGTGGTATAACCGGCAAGAGAGAAAGCCTTTGAGCTCCAGACTGTTTCAGATCCTTGATAATCCATGATATGGCGTTTCATCACGGCAGCATTTAGTTTAGACGGTAGCTGCCGGGTCCCGCATGAGCTCAAACCCCTCCTCTTTTAATTTTTTAAACCTTTATACCCAAAATCAGCACTTTTGAAACAGGAAGTGAAATAGAGGGATATGAGGCATGGCTAGAACATGGATGTATAATAATAACTGGATACAGCGTGGGAGGCGGGGCCTCGTTCTTTCCTATGAGAGCTGCTCATTGGCGCATGAAGGCAAAATGGCCCAACTTTCGAAAGAGCGAAACGTCACAGATTACCCGTCATGCCTGGCTAGAGCATGCGCAGTTGAGTTGCCCCTTAAGCCCCGCCCCCCGAGCTCCACTCTCGGCTCACTAGAATGAATGGAGAGAAAAAATAAATCTAGATTCGGCTTTTAGTGCATTTTATAACTTTAAGGACTTAATGATTATAATAAGGGCTGTAAAATAGTTCGTACTTGGTAGTTTATTTAGTTAAAAAAATTCATCCGCTGATTTACAGACGTCTCTTTCCCCATGGTTAGTCAATGGGGAAAAGTTGTTTTGGGCCGGGTGACATCACGGACTGATACTGTTACGGTGTGTGCAAGAAGCAGGACCCAAATGCAGATTAAAGTGACAAAAATAACTCCTTTATTTCAAGGCTAACCTATTAACACAGACTGAACAGAACACTCACCACAGACCAAGTCATTACACAAGACGAACCGACAAAGACAGACAGAAAAACCAGAACTTAAATACACACAAGACTAATCATGCAAACAAGACACAGGTGAGGAGGGAGGAGAAAACACAGGGACACCAGGTGAACACAATCGGGTGATCAGGGAGGGAACACAGACAGAAGGCAACAGGCAAGACAGGAGGTGAACACCTTTCAAAATAAAACAGGAAACCAAAGACAGAAAAAGACCAGACAAAACACAACACAGACAGAAACAGGCAAGACAGGAGGTGAAGACCTTTCAAAATAAAACATGAAACAAAAGACAGAAAAATACAAGACAGACAGATCTTGACAGATACGGAAGTTGCAGTACCGCCGTTTGGACACAACGAATATTGGGCACAGAGTCACTTCCTTGTATATATTTGTATATATCTGAGACCTATGCTATTGCCTAAAAATAGCATGATAGGTGACCTTTAAGTTTAAATTCAACACATTTTCTTTTATATCATTACACTAAACTGTACATCTCGGTTTCATGTCATGCGACTTTATTATATATACTTATTGTTCTTTGTGTCTTAGTGTAAGTTAAAACCTGTGCAATACTCACATCACTTTATAATTGATTACCTATATATAATATTAATACACCACTTTATTTACTCTAACACACAATACACACAGTACAGTTTGCACATTTTTACCTTAACAAAAATGGTCTTTTATTATTATATATTTGTATTGCACATTTCTACATATACCTATTATTATTTTTTATTCTATTTTATTGATTTGTATCTTTTTGTTATGTAGATTTTAAACTTCAACATTTTTAATCTATTTATTTTATATTTTTACCGCCCATTTTTACTTAAACTTAATTATGTTTGGATCAATATTTGTATCCTATTCTTTATTATATGTTATACTTTTGTATTCTTATCTTTATGTCTTAGAATAAGTTAAACCTTCACAATCATACATATTTATTTTGGTTATGTTGAAGTACAGTTTGCACATTTTTACCTAAACTTATTGTGTTTGTATTAATATTTTAATATATATTTTAACTGTATTATATATGTTTTATTGCACATTTGTACATATACCTATTTATTTTATTAAACCATTTTTTTATTTCATATTTGTTATGCACCTTTTTACATTTAAACAAAATGATGTATTTATTTCAGATTTGTACTGCCCATATTTAATTAAATGTAATTATGTTTCAACCTTTATCCTATTTTCTTCTATTTTCTTCTTCTATGTGGAAACTGTTATACGGGACAATAACGTTGTTCTTTGTACGGTCTTTCCTCCGGCAGCACTACGAGCAGTCGAAGCTCTTCACCTCCGTCATGGACATCCTGAACATGATCTTCACCGTCATCTTCACCTTCGAGATGATCATCAAGCTGCTGGCTCTGCGTGGTCATGTAACAAGTCGCTCTTCTTCATGTCTCTTCTACATCAACATGTGTCCCCTCTTCTCCATGTCTCTTCTACATCAACATGTGTCCCCTCTTCTCCATGTCTCTTCTACATCAACATGTGTCCCCTCTTCTTCATGTCTCTTCTACATCAACATGTGTCCCCTCTTCTTCATGTCTCTTCTACATCAACATGTGTCCCCTCTTCTCCATGTCTCTTCTACATCAACATGTGTCCCCTCTTCCACATGTCTCTATACATCAACATGTGTCCCCTCTTCTTCATGTCTCTATACATCAACATGTGTCCCCTCTGTGGAAAGAGATTCTGAAAGTTTCAGGAACAAAGATTCTCTCTCTTTTTGATCCATTTCTATAAAAACCTGAAAATGAAAATGAGCTGATCAGATTTTGGCCACTTTATGATGTCATAACGATGTGTTGTCTTGAGTAACCATTAGCCAATCAGCAACCAAGGTAACCCCCCCCCCCCCCCCTTATCACCTGAATCTCCTCCTGGAGCACCATTGAGTTCTTTGTAACCAAATGTCTCTCAGAGGGGCGTGGGGAGGGGCTCCTTGTTTTCATCTAAAGTAACAGACAGAGAATCAGCACTTTGGAAACAGGGCTGAAACAGAGGGGATTATGGGTAATGCTGCAATGATCTGTTTGGTGATTCAGCCAATCAGAGACATGTTTGTATATATCTGAGACCTTTAATATATGGATGAAAAGCAGTATAATAGGAGACCTTTAATATAACAATAATAACAAAACCTTATTTACCCGTCAACATGTGTCTCACTCCGCTTCTCCTCTCTCTCGCAGCATTACTTCATCGACCCCTGGAACTCATTCGATGCTCTGATCGTCGTCGGCAGCGTGTTGGATATCGCCGTCTCCGAGCTCAGCGTGAGTTTAATAATAATAATAATAATAAAATATCACATTTTTATAGCGCCTTTCAAGGAACCCAAGGCCGCTTCACAAGGTGTAAGGACAGACAAAAAGCGTGTTATCTTCCTGACTGATTCTAAAACCTCTACATGAAGAAAGTGAATAATTACCGAGCTGAGAATTCAAGAAACATAGTGTATTTTCCTTTTTACATAATGTATTGTTTACTTGACGTAACCCCTTGTGTCTGATCCTGATGGCTTTTTAATCTTTCTCCTGTACATGCGTGACCTGCTGTTCTTCACCTGACCTCTGGATCCAGGGAGGAGGAGGCCACGGGGAGGTGAGCGCTGAAACACTTAGGTTTAGTGTATTTGTTTATAGTAATGGTAAATGGTAAATGGACTGTACTTATATAGCGCTTTATCCAGTCTTTAAGACCCCTCAAAGCGCTTTACATACTACATGTCGTTCCCCCATTCATACAGAGCAGTGTATATTACTCTAGGACAGTGCTTCTCAAAGTGTGGTCCATGAGCGCCCCCTAGTGGTCCGTGAGTATATTGGTAAAATTTCACATTTGAAATAAATACATTTATTAAAGTTTTTCGCACTCTCGCGGGAATATCTCCGCAATGGAACGAGCTTAAGTTTCACTTTCCATTGCATGATATAGCCCAGATAAGCACCTTCATCACACATGTTGCCACTTGTTTGTACAACTTTCAGGCGATTTGTAAAAAACGATGTGTTTTTGGAGTTAGGTGGTCCGCGAGTGTTTTTTTATTGGTTAAGTGGTCCTTGGTATGAACAAGTTTGAGAAACACTGCTCTAGGAACTAACACGCATACACATTCACACACCGTTGGCCATCGGGAGCAACGCAGGGTTAAGTATCTCGCCCAAGGATACATCGACATGTTGACTGCACGGGCTGGGATCGAACCCACAACCTTCTGGTGGAAAGACGACCGCACTCCCTCGCAGCCACAGTGTCGTGGACAGTCCCCATTGATCAACTGTCACAAAAGACAGCACATGGGGCAGCTTTAGTGGATAACGGACACCTTTTTAAAATCACAATACATCAATAGCATTAGCGATACTGCAACTATCAATGTGTTGACGGACCTTGTGATACAATGGACAATCAGGCACTAATGTACGTTCTCAAGATATTGAAGTGACTGTTATTTTGTATATATTGACTGTTGTGTTTTCATTTAGGTCTTAATGTAAAAATGCGTCTTTGATTCTGTGTATTTATACATATTTGCACATATTTTTATATACATTTGTTTTTATACTCGGGATTGTGGGACCCGGTATTTCGACCTCTCTGTCTGTACACACAAACTGGAAGATTGACAATAAGGTTGACTTTGATATTGTGCAACAAACACGTATTTCTTCACCGGTGTGGCCTCAACACGTGTGTCGTTGTGTCGCAGGGGAAAGGAGAAAGTGGGAAAGTGTCCATCACGTTCTTCCGGTTGTTCCGAGTGTTGAGGTTGGTGAAACTGCTGAGTAAAGGAGAGGGAATCCGGACGCTCCTCTGGACTTTCGTCAAGTCGCTGCAGGTCAGAGAATAATCCACATTGACGATTCACAAAACTCTCGCTGCTATATAACATGATAATATCATTATTATTCATTATGAACAGTGGGGAACCGTGTCTATCACAACTGGACCTTCTGTACACACACACACACACACACACACACACACACACACACACACACACACACACACACACACACACACACACACACACACACACACACACACACACACACACACACACACACACACACACACACACACACACACACACACACACCCCACGTTTGTTACACTACTAAATACTAGGGATGTAACGATATATCGAATATCGCGGTAAATAAACGTCTCAATACCGTCGTGAGACTAAACCATCATCCATTTTTTTTTTAAACCTTTATTTAACCAGATGTTCCCATTGAGATCATCGATCTCTTTTTCAAGGGAGACCTGTCCAACATGGCAGCAAGTCGGTTACAACATGAACATAGAACAACAGAAAACAAAAGGACATCGTATTTACTGGGCTACATGTACACACCTAGAGACATGGACAAGTACCAACAGTATCTGTATATCTCTGTCAATAAGCCTCACCTTCTTGGCAACAACTGTATTGTTGTTGAAGTGGTGGAGAGACA